>NC_067166.1:3268723-3371223 GCF_903995435.1 Acomys russatus | reverse complement strand
AAGGAATGGCAAGTTAATAAAACAAGTCATTTCAAAGCATGACCGCTGCCTGCACATCATTCTTCCCTCTCTTGTTCAGCTCTCATCTCTCCTAAACATTTTCTGCTTAAAGATTGTGATTCTATGACTGGGGAAAGTACTGGCTATCTTAGGCACAGTGATAATAGCTGTATATTTCTCAATGTCATAGGCATTTTCTAACTTTGAGATACATGAAAGCTAGTCTTTTCTGTTTTTTCTTTGTACATAAGGTGTTTTCCCTCCTTCTCTATCTATATTTCTGTCTGACATCTATCTATCCATACATCCACCTAATGTCCTCTCCTCTCTCTCTCTCTCTCTCTCTCTCTCTCTCTCTCTCTCTCTCTTTATGTTGTTAAATATAAATACAGTGATGTTAACAGAGAAGGATATTTTCTAAGGCCACCATCTTGTTTTTCTGCTTTCTATTTAGTAAAGGTCAGGAACTGGAGGATGGAAATAACTGATGCCAACCTAATTTTTTTTTTTCCCTTTCAAATCCACGCATGTCTCTAGGTCCCAAACAAAGTGATGAGGTCTCAACTTTTGTTTTTAGATCAAAATTAAGAGATGAAATCTAGCTAAAATCCCTTTCAACTTTATGTACTGAAAAAACATACACAGATAAATTCTAAAACATAGGAATAAATAAGAAGACAGATTATTTAAACTAAATAAAACATAACAATAACAGCCATATAAACACATTACGAATTGTATGTGACAATGTAGAAGTTATTTAATTCCTTATGCACCAATGCCCTCAGCTCTTCAATATGGAGCTAATAGTTGGCATGAACAGCTCTAGAATCTATGAATTTTTCTACCTGACCTGTAAGTTGAATTTTGTCTCCTCTAACCAAAATGGATAAATGAAGTGGAACTCCCCACCAGGCTGGAAACAAAACAAAACAAAACAAGGCGAAACATGAAATAAACCAATGTTCTTCACCGCACTGCACAAGACACTTATGCTAAGAGATAAATGTTAGCAAAGTGAAGTTCATGACTTTCCAGCTTTC
Source organism: Acomys russatus (assembly GCF_903995435.1). Lineage (NCBI taxonomy): Eukaryota > Metazoa > Chordata > Mammalia > Rodentia > Muridae > Acomys > Acomys russatus. The sequence continues at coordinate 3,370,180 of NC_067166.1, read as the reverse complement.
TACCTTAAAAAGGGAAGGCGCGCAAGGAGACGCCCGGGATGCAAGAAGACTCACGGAATGCAAGAAGAAGATAGCTTAGAGCTTTTTCTTGAGGCCTAGAAAGAATTTGAGGCCTCCTAAATTCAGAAGTCAGCGCAAACACTTAGGCAGGCCAAGGTGGTTACTGTTCCTTGGAGTTCTAGGAAGTAAGCACTACACAAAAGAGATGTGCAAAGGATCATCCGAGCATTTTCCAGCACTGGTCAACACATGCATGTGGAGCTACTGCCTGAATCTGCAGAGAGAACCTCTGAGGACTCGAGGTACAGTCCTCTCTCAAAGAACAAGGCCCACGGACACCACGGTGTCTGCCATCCAGGCTGGAGAAGCCCATGGCATATTTATCAGAGGGCTCCGTAAGGTCTTATTTCAACATGGAGATCAATTACCCCTGAGATATGCGCTGCTCAAAAACACCCTAAAAATCATAAATCATTACCAAAGTGACTGAACTACTTCCAAGGAACTTAGCAGCCAAGAACAAAGTTCAAAAATACAAAGTCTCCCTCACCTACCTAACAAGACACATTTCGCAACATCTGGAATCTGCTCAAGAGGCAGAAAAGCGAAGAAGGAAAACAGAGCGGAAAATGAGCGTAGTCAAGTGAGGCTGACACAGGCACGAGAAAGCACAGTGACTGTTGGAAAAGGAGATTAAAACCGCAGTTAAACTCTGGTCTGTATGTTTGAAAATTATGTACAGGTAAGGAAGATATAAAGAAATACTGTAAAGATAATTTTAAAACACGAATAAAGCTTTAGTGTTCTGACAGCATCAAGTGATATAAAACTTGGAGTCCCCCAGGAAGAGAATAAGTAAAACAACAATTGGAGAAACAATAGCAGGAAAACATATTCTGAATCTAATATAAATAACAATGGTCCTTCGGTCTAAGAAAGACAATGAATTCAAAGTTCAGGAAATGGGGGAAAAAACAGCATTTAGGTACCTCATAATAAACTTGATTCAAAAAAAATGAATCGTCTTTATTCATTCTTAAAGAATTTCAGATGTTTATAAAATGTATTTTCGTCTGCTGTCAATCCCCTATTTTCTCCAGTCCCTCCTAGAAACCCTTGACCAAGTCCCCTTCTCATTTCAGGTCTGCTTTTTGTACCACCTCAGTCTAATCAGCTAGTGTCGCTTCTATGTACATGTGTGTTGAGACAACTGCTGGACCACGAGTGACCTACCACAGACTGCTTCCCCACGATTCTCCAGTTAGGGGTGGGGCACTGTGACCCACTCTCCCCACTGTCTATGCTGGAATTATGACAGGCTTGATCTTGTGCAGTTCGTGTGCAGGCAACCACAGCGTTTTGAGTTCATGGGTGTAGTGTTCCTGTCTTGTCAAGGGGATATGGCTTCACAGGAGTGCTCCTGAGCCTCTGGCTCTTAACACCCCCTCTTTCACTCCATCCTCTTAGGCATGTGGAAAGATTTGTGACATAAATGTCTCATTTAGGGCTGGGCAGCCCACAGTTAGAGGCAAGAAAAGCAAACCAAATACAAAGGAACAAAATAAAAAAAAAAAAAATTTACATTGTAAAACAGACAACTAAGACAGTGGAACAACATCTCTAAAGTTCTGAGAAAAAATGTATTAGCATGCAGTCCTGCATCCAATAAAAATGTCTCATAGAACACTAAGGCAAAATGGAGAAACACACGCGATAGAAGGAAACTCTGAAATATAAGGAAATTATATAATTAACTGCTTAAAAGTAATAAAATATATAGGAGTTTAATATATAAACTCCACAACAAGAACACAAAGGCTATGAAAGGAGAAATGAGAGAATACTTCTCGGGATGTATCATAATATCATTTAATGGGAGATTCTAGTAAGTTCAATATGTGTAAAAAAGCAAGATAACAACGTTGAATGACAGTTATGATTAGTAAGCAAATACAGGGGATAAGATAGAGCCAGTCCTGATATGACTTATGAGCTCAGGTGATGGGAAAGGGGTTCCCCTTTTCTGAGGAACAGTGGAGGGGGAGGGGGAAGAAAAGTGGGAGTGGGAAGTGAGGAAAGATGGGCTACAACCAGGATGTAAAGTGAACACACACACACACACACACACACACACACACACCATATACATGTACATATGTATTCATTAAAAAATTAGAGTCATCAAAACTATCTAAAACAAGTCATAGAATTAAGGAAAAGAAGCAGAATATGGAATATATTTTAAAAAATAACAGAAACATTACAGTTGTAAAGCAATTATACAACCAATGATATACAACCAATGACCACACTGTAAACAGTTTAAGCAGTTGGAAACAAACAGCTATATCTGTCCTACCAGACATGTACTTAATTGTGAAGATAAACATGGGTTAGCATTGAGAGCATAGAAAAAGTTTAGTCATCTTTTCATCTTAAAAAAAAAAAAAAGAAATGAGAGTGGATGTATTTAGAAAAAAATAGATTTTAGAGTAAAGAACTTTGTCATGGTTGATGTGGGGATTTCATAATGAAGAAAAGATCAGTTCATGAAAATCTAAGCAGCTCTTCCTTTTGAAAGAGATCTTCAAAATGCAGACAGCCATGGCTGTTGCAGAAGCAAGATGAAGTAGCCGCAATCAGTTACGTGAGTTACATTCATCATCGCTTTCTCAGTACTGGAGAAATTGAGTATTATTAGTATTATGAGAAGGCCACCAGAGAAGCCCACTCAGACACTGTCTGTAGCCAACCCAAAGTCCTTGTTTCAGATGCCTGGGACTGCATTTGGGTATTAGGGTAAGTAATGGGTTTTTAAAGGGAAAAACTACACCCTGTGTTATCTCACTAAGCAGCTTGAGGGGCAGGTTCAACACAAGCAAGCGGTTCAACAGAAAGCTGAGACAAGCTGTTAGCTGGAGCAGGATGTTTGCACAAGCAGGTAGTTTAACAGAAGGGGCGCCTTGACCTCAGCTTCTTAGAATAGTGGTGGGTAATTTTCCACAAGCCTTCCCATCAAGGTGACCAAGTTCTAGTTAAACCTAAAATGATCTCAGCAAGAAAACAAGATGGAGGAGTCCTCTGCACTATCTTGCCCTGTCACAAAGAACATCAACAAGTATGGTAGTTTTGACACAAGTAGCTAACATAACCTAATTGATATTTATCAAACACTCCACCCAATAGCAATAGTACATATATAGTTAAAGTACACACAGAATATCCATCAGTTTGATTTGATTGATTTTAATTTTACTTATTGGTGTGTGTGTGTGTGTGTGTGTGTGTGTGTGTGTGTGTGTGTTTGTGCTCGCCACATACACGTGTGAAGTTTGGGGAGTTTTTCTTCCCTTTGATCATGAGACCCATGAAATTAAACCTGGGCTGTCAGGCTTAATCAACAAGCACTTTTACCCACTGAGTTATCTCATCAACCTAAGAAATTGAATTTTAAACAATTCTAAGCAAATCAGATTTTAAATACTCTTACTGTTCGAAACAAGGCAATGAAAAACATCTTTTAAACCTCATTTTTATTTAGTGCTGGGGTTATGACCCATGGCTGATGCTAAGAACATACTCTCCTGTTGAGCCAGGTTCTGCCCAATCTTGCTTTTTAAGCCTTTCATAGGGACTGGGAAGGTTGCTCAGTGGTTAAGAGTACTGGCTGCTCTTCCAGAGGATGCAGGTTCAAGCCCCAGCACCCACATGGTGGCTCACAACCCCCTGTAACTCCAGTTCCAGGTGACCCAGAACCCTCTTCTGGCTTCTGTGTGTACTTGGTACCACACGTGATATATATAAAAAAAAAAAAAAAACATGCAGGCAAAACATCCATACACATATAAATACGTTTTAAAATTTTTTAAAAATTATAAGTATTTATTCAGATTTTTCTATACTAGAAGCAAATCTTCCTAAAAACAAGTTTCTTTGTGAACCTTAAGTGTAGTATCTATTAAGTATGGAAATAAATCCACTGAAAGAGATACATTTACTATTTCAAATATGTGCCTGGTGTGAAAACAAAGACATTTCATGCATGTTAAAAAGCAATGCCAAAGCAATAATTAATATTGAATATTCTCACCCAGTAAAATCACTCAGTGGGTGAAGGAAATTTTTATCTTTAACAAACATTATAGATACTAAAGACTTGAGGTTTTGGAATACCATTAAAATAAGATATAGTTTTGTTAATTTATTAGTTTTGATCATGTTTTGGGGTTTTGAGAAACTACTTAGAATATCTTCCCACATTCTTTTTTTTTTTTTTTTTTCCACATTCTTTTCTTGGATATGGACTGCTGTTTTCAAGAGGCTGTCTCAGTAGTCCAAGATTTAATGCCATCGTCTTATCTACCGCAAAGGTGAAATGGGGATGAAATTGGCAACAGCTTGAAAGGAATAAGTTGAACAGGGGAGTGAGCAAATTTAGGATTGGGTTGACTTTAAAGTCACAAATTAACTAAAAGCTAACAGTGTAACAGTATGCAGGGGCAACTCCTTTAGTAAACTCCACCTGGGCTCTGTAGTTCAGCCAGAAGCTATGGAATGGCCTGGGGTGTTTTGGGGTTTTTTTTTTTTTTTTTTTTTTTTTTTTCTCCCTCCTACTCCAGCAAATGCCCACAGCAAGTATAGCTTTGCCATGTGTAAGCCTCAGCACAGACATCAGTTCAGAACTCACGGAGACTGGCGCGGCGTTCTTTAGAGCTAAGGGAACACTGCTATCGCCCACTGCAGGATCCCTGGAACTGTGTTTTCTTGGTGTTATCACATCGTAGTTAACCCTCACCCGAGCCTTATGATAAGGTTTTTATTTCCCTATTTAAAGTCAATTTTATGTTCCTACATAAAGACAAGCATACTAGGGCACATGGAAATTCCATGATCTCTTAGCTCAGGAGCTAGGAAGTGGCAGAGCCATTTTGCTTAGTTTAAAAAAAAAAAAAAAAGATCTAAGATTTGCCTCAGCCTTAGCTTTTTATTCAGTTTTGCAGAGTGGCCTGTAGTGTTCCCCCATTGAATGCCACTATACACAGCTCTGAGTCAGTAAGCTTTGGATCTAAGTCTACGCTTCTTACTCAGTGATTACATGCTATGGACCTCAGTTTCTGCACATGAACACTAAGAGTCATGAAAGTGCAGACAGAAGCTCCCATGCCTTAGGAGACTGTTAGAACACATGGGCGGAGAACAGCCATTCCGGTATCAGGGTAGCTTTGTAGCAACAAACAAAACTCTGGAAGCAGGTGCTGCTGATGTATTTAATAGGTCTAGACTTTAGGATGATAGTTAACACATGTTTCAAATGGGAGAGAGTCAACATATAGCAAGCACAAAGGTAGTTTGGTGCCATGTGCCATAGAATGGGTCTGAGGTTGAGTGATAGGAAGTAGATCCGGTCTTAAGACTATTTTTGAGGACTAGTAATGTATCTGATGAGCAGAGCGTTTGCTTAGAGGCTCAAAATTCTGGGTTTGATCCATAATGCTGCAGAAACAGATAATAATATTTTGTACTATAGGCTTTGAGTTATATAAGGCTTTGTAACAATGTATTGACAAAAATAATGACAATTTTCTGGTGGTTTAAAATTGTATGATTATAGACTGGCTTGAAGACTGGTCATCTTTGTTCTAGTAAATTTGGTTTGAAGAGTTCTTAATATAAGAATTAAGAATTACATTAATTCCTAATGTAAGAATTAAGTGGAGGGACACTTATTTTTTTCTACTTACTTTCTAACAATGATGCTTGTTGGTGGACACTCAGGAGGCACAGCACATGGCATCATAGATATATGGAATTTTGATACTTAGGTATTCTTCTGTTTAGGCTGGCTACTTTGATTTCATGCATTGAATAAAAATACTATCAGCTTATTATGATAATTAATGAAGATGTCCCAGAAAATAAATGTTTCCCTTAAGTAGATGCTTTTGAGGCAGTAATAAATAACTGTGTTGCTTTAAATTTTCATAACAAGCTTGTCACATGCAAGAAATGCCCCATAAATTAAACATACTTACCATTAGTAATGTACAGACTACCCAGTGTCAGACATACTAAGTAGAGAATTCCTTAAAATAGCCCTAGCAGGTTGTAGCTGCATTGTGTCTGTTCAACGTACGGCTGGCATATTGAATATCTCTGATCAGTAAGACCTCTTTTCTTCCTACAATTAGCAGCTGGCTTCTAATCACCACTACCCTTAAACAACCTTCCAAGGATTAGAGGCTGTTTGTTTTAGTCAACTGTAGCTGGCCTTCAGCGGGTTAACTGGTATCCTTGCTTCCAAACCTGTACCTAGCCTCAGACTTCACAGCCCTAGTAGAGGCTGGCTCTGTAAGAAGTCTCACGTTACATGGGGATTAGATTTGTAGAAATCCTGTAACCCAATCGGTACCTGCCTATTCTCTCCTGGCGTCAGCCTGCCTGCACTGCTTCGCGCTGTAGACATACCTGACATTCCACCCATTCCTCCTCACTTAGGAAGGAAACTAGAGCCGGCCTAGCCAAAAAAAAAAAAAAAAAAAAAAAAAAAATCAGGTTCTGTTGTGAAGGAAGGAGTCAGCCCCTTGACAGCCAGGCAAAGTGTGAAGTCCGGCTTGCCATGCGTTGTGCCCTTCACTGACGTGTACTCGCAATTCTCTCTTTCCTGTATCCTACACCAAGGCTGATGGGCAGATGGGCTTTAGTGTCTGTAAAAGGCAAATTTCACTCCCAAAGGAAGATGGGGGCAGTTCTGACGGCCTTGTCTCCTCTCCTCCCCCAGCTCCGTCACCACTAGTCTTCCTCTCCCTCCGGCTCTCTGCTTCCTACCCTAACAGTATACCTTGACAAACATGTTTACACTCCGAGGCGGGGAAAACAAAAGCAGCCACCAAGCACAAACACAAACGGTCTTGGCACAAGGTCCTAGACCGGTCAGCGGACGGATTTCTGGGAGCTGTGCCAATCGCGATAAATGCTGCTTTTTTAACACACATTTCCAGTTCTCAGTGCGAATCACTCATTAAACAATTAGCATAGTACCTTGTTAAGAATCTCTAAAACTAAGGTGAGGTTTTCAATCAGGAAACGCACGGATTGTTTAGCATCTTTTTCTAATTAAGCATTAATCCCTCCTAGGAAGAATGAGTCAGTCAAGCAAAGGAACTTTCAAAGATAAGGGATTTCTCCTTTGTAAACTGCAATTAGCAGCTTTTAGCAGCTAGCCTTGCTCCACACCTCCCAGTGGTTGAAGGATCCAGATGACTTACTTCTTGCTCTTTATGCAACCGGCCACACTCAGGAAACAAAGGTATTTATGACAAATGCAGACATAAGATGAGTCCGGAAAACCACAAATGAAACAAAAAAGCCTTTCACTTACTAGGTAATCATATACAGTGTCTTCCCCACAGGGGGAAAAAAAAATCCCACTGTGTCAAATAGACATTCCCCATGGGAACATTGTCTCTTTCCCAGGTGCAGGTCATCCTGGCACTCAAACCATGTCACCAACACTCACTATTGAATGAACATCTTTTTTTTTTTTAATATTAAAAAAAAATCATTTTGCAGCTGTTTTTGAGAAGCAATTGTAGAAAAGTCTTAAAGTTTTACAATTTTGTACTGTTCAAATATCTGTTTCTAATGTTTACTAGCAAAGCCAAAGATGAGCACTCCATCCCTCCCCTGGTTGAGGGTTGACACCTGCAGCAGGTCTCTCACAGAAAAATGATTCTGTTCTACACAAGGCCTTACATCAATACATTGCTATAGTGGCAAACTGCCAGCTGTTTCTGGAAGGTCTCTGTGGTTATCATTTCCAAAAAGAGCCAAAAACAAAGCAAAACAAAAACAAGAAAACATGGGAGCTAGTCTTTGTCACTCACAAAAAGAGAGGCGCATTATTAATTTTTTTATGCACAATGAACATTTTGTTACTAGACCCTCTGGGTTGACACACAGAGCAATTTCATTCATGTATCAGCTTTGTAGGGTTTTATATTTTAATTAAATTTCATTTCTTTTGTAAGGGTCTTATTATCAACCACTTGTTCCATCAGAGAAAGGATGAGTATATGTGACAATAAAACAAAGATGTTAAATGATTCTAAAATTCGAGTTTATTAGTTCAAGACCCTGACATGTAGCAAATGAATTTTTAATTAATGAACTCAGCCTCAGAAACCTTTAAATATGCCTAGGCCACAGCATGTTGAGGGAGGGTTTAATGGCAGCATCTTAAAGAAAACATCAGAGGCGATGTGGAGCAGATGAGGATCTCGACGAGCATTTATCATCATGTTATGAATATTAAGTGAGCTAGCTGGCACTAAGTGTCACTCCTCTAATTCTGAACGGACGGTCCCTGAAAGCAGCGAAGTAATGATAATGTGCTGGCCGTTGATTCATTAAGGGGCTCATGTGAAAACTTGGGTTTGCCTGTGCAAGCCTTAAAAGATGCATATGTAGATAAATGGGAATTTGTCCCTTAATTAAAAAAAAAAAAAAAAAAAAAAAAAAAGGCAGTACTGGAGGGAGCCAAAAGCACTGGAAGCACACACTGTCACATGCATTCACACTGGAAGCACACACTGTCACACCCACTCACACTGGAAGCACACACTGTCACACCCATTCACACTGGAAGCACACACTGTCACACCCATTCACACTGGAAGCACACACTGTCACATGCTTTCACACACATCAAAACCAAACCATTCTTCTTTTCAGGGAGAGTCAAGTGTGCCCTAAGAACTTTCTTCTAATATTCAACGACTTACTTAAGCAAAGCTAAGGTGTCCCCAGCCTTACTCCAAAGAGCCCTTTTAAAACAGAAGCCATCTCCACAGGGGAAGGTTTGGCCGAGAAGCCTTACAGAGACCCAGGGAGAACAGCGAGCAGGGAATTTGATCATTGTACTGAGTGTGATGTTAAGACATGGCCTTGAGCTTCTCTGATATTAAGTTTTATACCACTGAGTGTGATATTACCTCAAACTTATATAACTCTTTCACTTACGATAGAGTTATGTCCAGATGAGAGCACTGAAATAAGCAGATATTGAAAACAGAAAATAAATTTGACATGCTTAGCTTACTGCCCATTGTGGCTGAGTCTAGACTTTTCTAGACTTTTCTAGACACTCTCAGAACACTTAGTTGAGCCTCCATTTGACCAGTATCATCTAGTTGAGAGTATATGTCACAGTAAGTTTTACATACCTCATGCAATTTATTGAATACAGTGCACGGCAGGTAGAGTATTGTTTGTCTGCCTTTTTTTTTTTTTTTTTTTTTATCGTACAGCTGGCTGGAAGCTGTGGCTGGCTAACACTACTCAGAATCAAAAGAGGTTAATGCTATCTAGTATATGGGTATACTTAAAGAAGTGAAGACCCAAACACCAACGTGCAGTCCCTGGAATCAACACTGTTTTCACAACATTGTAAAATCAGCCGTAAGCCAAGTGGTCATAAACGGGAAGGTACCTGTGCGTCATTTTGTTCTTGGGTCGAAGCACTTCTTTTCCTCTCTTTCACGTGTACGGTTGTTGTATGTAAACACACCAGAAGAGGGAATCGCATCTCATGGCACTACATTTATAAATGTTTCTGAGCTGCCATATGGGTGCTGGGAACTGATCTCAGGACCTCTGGAAAAGCAGCCAGTGCCTTTAACCAATGAGATGTTGGTGGGTTGGTCTGACGTATACTGATGCTAGTTAATAAAAATCCATCTCACCTGGGCAGGGTGGGTGAAATGGGTGTGGCTAAGGTTCCTGGGCTTGGAGACAGAGAGGATCCTGGGAAGGAGAAGAAGCGGGACCTGGGGAGGAGAGAGAGGAGATGAAGGCCGCCATGGGTTAGGTAGAAGAAAAGCATATGGCCGGCATGGATGGAAGATTCGGCAAGTATTTGGGATTATGGATGGGAGGTAGCTTGATAGAAGTTATTAGAAGCAGATGGCATGGGATTGGGGCAGGGATCCCATACCTGCCCCATTATGGGAAGTAGTGTAGGGGATTATTGTCTGCCCTGCCCCAGGTTAAGTAAGGCTATTTTAAGATATGTGTCTGCGCCTTGATTGATTGCTAGCTAGGCATACTGAAGTAATAATAATTATATGCCTGCTAACAAACATTATTAGGCCCTACTGATAACTTAGCTACAACAAGTGGCACCTATTAATAAATTAATTACAAGCGGCGACAATGTGGTAGACATAATAAAATGGAAATTAAAAATAAAACAACAATAAGACATCTCCCCAGACTCCACAACATTTAATTTTAACCAACCAAGTAGGATAATAAAGGAAGTAAAATTCGAACTTCAACAATATTTAGGAGTTTTCAGCACCCAGGTGCTCTGGTACGGAGCCCTTTCATAGTTTAAGAACAAAGTGTATTTGATTTATAGAAGTGGGAGGCATCCATACGGTGAAATCGGGTAGAGTGTTATTACACACTAAGCTTCCAATGGCGGGGCTCATGTCCTAAGAGGAAGACTGGATGCTCAGCTGCAGGTGCAGTGGTCCTCTACCCGAGAAAAATGAGATCTGCACCAATCCTCACTTGTGACTTAGACTTCAACTAAAAGCAAAGTAGTTTAGTCCTATTTGAAAAAATGAAGCATTATAATACTCATGTCTCTGAGGCGGTAGATATTGGTTGAAATTTACATCATTTTGCCTTTTCTGAATTCAAGCAGTGGAGGATGTAGAAGGAAGCACTCGATGCTTAATAATTGGGGACCATAAAATAGTGTGTGTAGCCCTTGGAGGGAATTCAGGGGGATCAGAGCTGAGTCTTTGCATGGAGATGTGCTCCCTACTGGTAAAAGACGGGACACTAATTAAGAGGGGAGGGGGAGACCCATTCCATTTGCACTCTCAAATGTTCTTTCCCAGTTCTCCTTACCACATCCTTTCTTCCCTGTTGTAAATAAACAGATGGGGGCGGGGGAGGAGCTGTGACTTGAGAAGAGCATCAGAAAGTGGAGAAGCAGCATTAGCACATGGCTTCCTGCATGGTTAGCAGAGCTGAGGTCTTAGGATGAGGCCATCTGAGAGCCTTCCGATGGCCAGACTTGTGTATCGTTAACCCGCTTGTCATCACAGTCCTCTGAGGCCATTACTAATTCACTGACCCAGAAAACTGATGAAAAGTCTGGGCTCAGGATGACTGAGTTACTAACCCAGTTCACACATAACCACATACACTGCACTGACAGATTACTCTGAGTACAGATCTGTATTTCTTCCATTATTCTTTTTAAGACAGATCATACAATGATGACAGCAAGTAGGAAATGCAATGGCTTTGCGCAGGAGAACCATTTTGGGGGAATATTCCTATGTTCTCTCCCAAAACCCTAAAAATTCTAAACTGAAAGCAAAACAGAACAAATCAAATTTAAAAGAGGCTGTGCCACTGTTCTATTGTTCTACACGTAGGTGCTATGTATTGATTAGTCTTGAGGATATTGGATAATTGGAGTATAAAATTAAATAATTTTTGTGGATATATTTCATGGGGCTTACTCTACGTGAGATGTTATCTGCTGTGCCACCCTAACTTTTCATGTCGTCTTCACTGCATTAGGGGTATTTCATGACAAGCAAGGCCTCAAGTAATAACTAAAAATATCTACCAGACTGAGACGGAGAAAAGTACCGGTGGGCTATAAAGAACATGGGAAAACACAAAAAGTAAAAAAGCCTATAACTGTGAGTTATCATGACAATTTTATTAGTATATGTTTTGGGAAAAAATGACCTTTGTTGGAAACAAACAAAATGGAAGCACGTAAGTAGACATGACCCTCCAGAAAGATATGCCATCTTCTCTTCTTCTCTCATACACCCATTGACAGACTGCACCTCATCACCTCAGGCTCTCACTGAGAAGCAAGGAGTCAGCATCCCCATGTCATTTCAAAGGATATTGCCATGAGTCAGCTACTGAGTCCTGCTTGGTTTAAATGCAGACCAACCACTTAAAGAATAAGAACTCCAAAAGCGATATAATTTCAATATGTGTCCAACCAAGGCAAACTTAATATCTCTATAGTTTTCTATATACTAAAAGTGTCTCATCACAATCATGTGAATTTTCTCAAACACTTAAAATCATTTATGCCAGCCATTTTCACATTCTACCAGCCAAGCATACGCTAAAGGTGCATAGATGCGATCAAGAGATCTGCCTTCGACTGGGAAACAAGCTCAATGTGGAGCAAACTCTGCAAACTATATGCAGTTCTACCACGGCTGTCACTTTTCAGGATAATCGTGCATTACATTTTGAATAAGACTTAAGAACAGAGTCTAACCTAGTCAGATGGGTCCCTTTCAAGTGTAAACTTTTGTTTGTTGAATTAACAAATATAATTGTGAATTTGTTATCGTTAGGAAAACATCTTCTCAGTCACTACCTCCTACGTGTTTAGATTTCATTCTTAAGGATTGATTTTTATTATTGGAATTATGTGGTGTGGAGAGCTACAGGTGTGTGAGTGTGATTGGCCATGCAAGACGGAAGGTGGTGACAGTAGCTTGGAGCGGATTGCAGGTGGTTGTTAGCTTCATGACACAGGTGTCAGAAACCAATCTCATGTCCTCCTCAAGAGAAGTGTATGTTCACAGCCGTAGAGCCACCCCTGACAAGATTATGTAATTTTCATCTTTTCTATGAACATTACTTAAAGTCTTCCAGATTCATCCATGTTTCAGCAAAAGATATGTTTTACTCTTTAGTTTTATAGGCAGGTGAGGCTTTTAGAAACAGTATTCTTCTGAAAGCAGAAACAGAGAGTAAACCTTTATAGAATGAGAGATGCTCCCTTAGTTAAGAGAGCTCACTGTTCTTCCAGAGGACCAGAGTTCAGTTTATTTATATTTTTTAGCAGATAATTTTCTTTTTATTGAAATTACTACACATTTTCATGTATATTTAGAAGGTATATTTCCCATTTCACCAAAGACAGGATTTTCAAGTAAAAGTTTTTATTCTCACTTACTTTATTTCAGTACCTTTTACTAAAGAAAAGTGTGTGTGTGTGTGCGCGCGCGCGCGTGCGTGTGCGTATCAGGCATTGTTCTTAATAAAACTGTGAAAAAATAAGAATTATGATTTTTCTGAGCCTTGTTATTCTACTTGTTAGAGAGAAAGAATGAAATTAAGGAAAATATGCATCACATCAAATAATAATTGGTACCAGAGATAACATCAAGTAAGTTAAATGTAGCAAATAACATAGTATGTCGATCAGTGGTTTATGTAGAATAGTCAGCCACTTTGACTTCAAAATTTACACCCTTAAACTTTGCATTTTCTATATATATGTATATATATATATATATATACACATTTATATTGCTGCACATATATACAATAGATTACCTATAGCAAGAAGAACCATGACACAACCAGGAATTATATAAATGTTACATTCTTAGTGTTTTGGCAGAATTCTGTCTGTGGTAGAAACGAGGACATTTTTCCCAGTGGCTTCTTTGCCACATTTGAAGGCATCTCCATAAGGAGGTTCTTTGATGGTCATCATCCTCTTTGAGGTAGGGTGGGTGTGACCAGGAGTTAACCGGTCTCATTGTCAGTGAGTCTTTAAAATAGTAAAAACATTTTTAAATGCCATATTCTGCATGTCTCTGAGGTTTTTGAAGATCTTATCTAATTATCCTAACTTATCTTTCTATAGAATCATATCTATCTGCCATATCTAAGATGTATATTCTTGTGATAAAAGTAGACTGGTGATTGGCATGGCCATGATTTGATCAACTAATAATGAACTTGTATACCAAGTTCAGTTCAGTTTCAGCACCCAAGTCAGGTGGTCGCCTGTAACTCCAGTTTCAAAGGAGTCTCTGACCTCCAAGAATACTTGAACTGATGCGTACATACCTGTGTGTGTGTGTGTGTGTGTGTGTATGTGTGTGTGTATGTGTGTATGTGTGTGTATGTGTGTGTATGTATGTGTATGTGTGTGTATATGTGTGTGTATATGTGTGTGTTTATGTGTGTATGTGTGTGTTTATGTGTGTGTATGTGTGTGTGTATGTGTGTGCATGTGTGTGTGTGTATACAAAATAATAAAAATAACTCTTTTAAAATATAAAAGCTATTCAAATATGGAGTTCCAAACTGAAAAGAACAGGTTTTTGGTTTTCTCCTAAGGCTTCCCTAAAACAACACAAGTAAGACCAGCCTGCAGTCTATTAGCAGACAGCCAGGTGTATAATAACCCTTACCTCACAATGTTCGTTCTTGCCCATTAGATGATAAAGAATCACACTTGCTGAGGGTAACGATCTATTGGAGTGCAAAAGTGTGTCTATTATCCTATAATCTCTCTTTGCATTTGTTGTCAAACCTCTCAACTTGCACGTGTGTTCATCATAATTTGACTGTTAGCATCGCTTAGCAGGCCTATTTAAATTCTTCACACTTCATCAGGGTCTATATTTTTTTTTTTGGAAAACCCGCTATTAGAAAATGATATTAGCCTAATGAGTTATAGTTAACAAGATGTCAGGTGATTACTCCTGTGAAATCAAACTAAATTGCAGATATTAATGAAGACTCTTCTGTGGCCTCAAGGTTAGAAGAGTCGGCGAGAAAAGAAAATATTAAACACACATGATTGAATAAAATGTCTTCAGTGAGCAAATGGCAGCCTCATACAGAGACAGTCATGGTCCCAGGGTCTGATCCACATTACAAGGAAACAGGGGTCCCATGCTCGATTTGTAAGAGACAGATAAATGTGTCACAAGGCCAGTCCTAACTATTTACAGAGGTTCAACTTTGTCATGCATGAAAGGTTCGCAGAGTTTAATAATTTTGAAAGGTTTGCACCATTTAATAATTTTCACTGGTAAAACTGAAAAAGGCAAATACTGTTTTTTTTTTTAAAAAGCTATAGACTGAAACACAAATGTATTTCCTTACTTCACCTAAATACCTGAAAATCCCTCATCTCAGAAACTTAAGATTTATTAAGTTTAATATCTGATAATCAAAATAATTTCCAATTCTATTTGTTCTAATAATAATATAATCCTCAAAGTTCTATCACTCCTCACCTAAGGATTGCCTAAATTCAATTATATATTCATTCATCACTCCTCATTATTGTAGTATCACAATATAGAAAAATCCCAAAATGGTATGTGCCGTTCCTTGGCTCTATAGATGCAGGCATTTCTCTTTTATGTATACAAATACTTTATGTCACTCAATTTTTATCATAAATGTGGATACACTTTCATATTCTGGTTTTTCTTTCATGTTGGTAAAAACTATAATTCCGTCCCTATCACTAATAGTGCCATTTTAAGTCTCTGTTAGTCAAAGCATTGAGGAATTATTACTACCAAGCTTTTCCTACTATCACATGTTAGCTTTGTATAGCAATGATGGATAGACAAGATGATGTATAGCCACATAATATATATTAAAACATTCATCAGCAAAGAATGGATTGCAGTGGAGACTAAATTCTGCCACGGCCACTTTGTGGCTTCGTGGATTCTGCCACGGCCACTTTGTGGCTTCGTGGAAACTGTTTAAATGTTTTGAGCCCCAGTGTGTGCTTCTGTAACAGGTGTGTTGAAGTGTCTTCTCATAGCATTGCAGTAACTATAATTTCTCACAAAAGAAATTAGTACCAATTGTCAAGCATACTGATCTCGCCATATTTATTAACAAGCTGGCCATCATGCATCGGGCATCCTTGCTAGATCAGTGTCCCTCCCTACGTCACACTGAGGACCTGAGAAGCTAGACAGAGCAGAAGAGACGCTAGCTTTCCATAGCCCCACAGAGATGTGATGCATCCGGTCAACATTTATTTATTACTATAAAGCTCACCTTCCTTCAGAAACTCTTGGGCAGCTTTCACTGTGGGGTTACGTTATATTTCCCTCTCCTAAACTTGACTGACAAAAAAGAACTCTAAGAGATATTCAGTGGAATCTCAACTCAGAATTCACACTTAAAATTGCAAGATCTCCAAAACACAGACACCCATCGTTTTCAGACAGCCAAGTGTATTCAAAACACGTAACTCGCTTCTTACCATTAAGAGAACCAAGTCGATGTTCACGTAACTTCCCACCCCATCACACTCATGTATATGTAGAAATTTTTGTATAAAATAATAAACAGCACCATAGGCTTATGTTTCCAAGGAAGAATAGGGGTTTGTGAGTCTTTGTTACTTCATTTTGTCCAAGCGAGAGCTAGGGGTTTGGATTTATAAAGTGGAGAGGGGTTATGATGCATTAATCTTATTCCAAATGTTAATTTATGGGTTTTGCGAGATCTGCTTTGCTTTCCATCTCAGAGAAAAGCTTTTCTCAATAGTTCAATGCCCAATTTCCATGGCAGTGCCACTCCAGGAAAATTGAATAGTTATAAGAATGGGACTTTTTGTTCCATGGTGTCTGGATATCTAGTGATAAATTTCATCCTGTCACAGCTGGAGCACACCAATTCTCCTCTCTCTCTCTCTCTCTCTCTCTCTCTCTCTCTCTCTCTCTCTCTCTCTCTCTCTCACACACACACACACAGAGAGAGAGAGAGAGAGCGAGAGAGGGAGGGACGGAGGGAGGGAGGGAGGGAGGGAGGGAGAGACAGAAAGAGAGAGACAGAGAGAGACAGAGAAAGAGAAAGAACACAAGTAAAAACTAAAAAAGAAATCCAAACGAACATTCCAAGCCCTTCTTTCACAAAGAAATGTATTTTTTCAACCTAGAATATTGCATTTACCTTGAAAGTATAAACGTGAAGCAAGCCCGCGGTATAGTTACTAGGCCCATATCTCCTAAATAAAGGCACTTCACAGTGTGAAAAGAACTAGCTGTGATGAAAGGGGAACTGGGTCATGAATTTAATGCTCACAGTTGGTCTCTGTTCCATTGCCTAATTATATCAGGGTTGCAGGGACTGTCCTAGAGGGGCTTGGTATATAACTCAGCCATTAGAGTGCTGCTTACCCAGGACTGTCCTAGAAGGGCTTGGTATGTAGCTCAGCCATTAGAGTGTTGCTTACCCAGGACTTTCCTAGAGGGGCTTGGTATGTAGCTCAGCCATTAGAGTGCTGCTTACCCAGGACTGTCCTAGAAGGGCTTGGTATGTAGCTCAGCCATTAGAGTGCTGCTTACCCAGGACACATGAAGCCCCAGGTTCTCTTCTCAGTACTGCTTGACCCAGGCAATGACTATGCATGCTAGACCTGCAAAAGACTGAGCCAGCCAAAATTCCCAGCTTTAGATGGGGCCTCACCCCTAGCTGAGAAACAACTGGCCACTGATGGCTGCATGGAGAAGGACAGTAACTTCTCTTCAGGACTGTGGCCACTCGAACCCTACCCATGATCCGGCAGATGGTCCCATACCCACGTCCTTACAGTTTCTACCAAGTAGACTCAAATGGTCATCCCTGAAAACAAATACATGAGGACTGCCACACAGGCTGTGCAGGTTAGATTTAGGGACATATGTGTATGTACATACTTGTCTGCAAAAACAATCGGAAACAGAGGCCGTGGATTTGAAAAATAGCAAGGAAGGGGCACATGGGCGAGCTTGGAGGGAGGAAAGAGAAGGACTAAAGGTTGAAATGATATTATAATCCCGAAAATGAGAGAGAGAGAGAGAGACAGAGAGAGAGAGAGAGACAGAGAGAGACAGAGAGAGAGAGAGACAGAGAGAGAGACACAGAGAGAGAGACAGAGAGAGAGACAGAGAGAGAGAGACAGAGAGAGACAGAGAGAGAGAGACAGAGAGAGAGAGACAGAGAGAGAGACAGAGAGAGAGAGACAGAGAGAGACAGAGAGAGAGACAGAGACAGAGAGAGAGACAGAGAGAGACAGAGAGAGAGAGAGACAGAGAGAGAGACAGAGAGAGAGAGAGAGTGCTCATCTGGAGTTGAAAGGGAAAAGTGATGGGAGAACAAGGAAAGAATTGGGGTGGAGGAAGAGGGGGCATGGCTTTGATCAAAGCATGCCACGTGCATGTACACAATTCTCAGTTCAGAATTATAGAAAAAAGTAGTTAAGATTATTCCTTGGTTATTAAAAATATATTTTGAAGCTGTCTAAGATTTTTGAATGCCTATAATCCTGGCTCTTAAGAGGCTAATGCAGGAAAAGTATTAGGGCAACCTGAGTTGGACAAGAATTACTTGTCTCAGTAAAGTGTATGTGTGTGTGTGTGTGTGTGTGTGTGTGTGTGTGTGTGTGTGTGTGTGTGTGTCACTATATTCCATGGAATAAGAAGTATTCGTGTGGCTTAAAAAGAAAGCCATTATTAGCTTCTGGGGTATTTGTAGGTAGTTGATATGGCTACTGCTTGGGAAAGA
Source organism: Acomys russatus (assembly GCF_903995435.1). NCBI lineage: Eukaryota > Metazoa > Chordata > Mammalia > Rodentia > Muridae > Acomys > Acomys russatus. The sequence goes on along the minus strand of NC_067166.1, from coordinate 3,351,796 downwards.
CCTCTCTTGGACTCAGGAACGTTTTCTACAGTTTCACTCGTTCCTTTTAGCAGTGGTTTAAAAAGCTTGGCAAAGCCAAATGGAAGAGAAGATAAAAGAGACAGAGGCTTTACTTGTTCCCAGCACTACACGTTTATTAAGTTATAAACCGTGCGTTCTATGCATACTTCCCGTAATCTCTTACTTAACATTTTGTGACAGGTTTAATACAGCAAAATTAGACATGCTGCCACAGCCCTATGACAGCTACCTGGCTTCCACGCACTAGCACCGCTGGCTGCTTGCCCGGTGCTCATAGCACTGAAGAAAGCGCTCGGGAGCATTTTCAGTGAAGTCTGGAAGCAAGACAGTGAGATGTAAACTTCACACAAAATAGCAAATGTTCCGGAGGAATTTTTAGATAGTATTAAGCATCATCTGGCTTTTAAAAAAGAGAGGGAAATGACTGTGTACTTATTATAGGTGGTTAAAGATCATCATCTGTAAGATAAATCACCTAAAACAATTCTAAATTATTAAATAAGACTAAATCACTGTTTCTCTTGTTCACTTCGCATTCAGTAAGAGGCTGTGAATGAATTCAAGTAAAATAATTCAAAATAAATTAACTAATTTTTATGTAAGCAAAATTGAAAATGTGCTCTTTCTTTCTTTCTTTCTTTCTTTTTTCTTTCTTTCTTTCTTTCTTTCTTTCTTTCTTTCTTTCTTTCTTTCTTTTTCTTTAATTAGCCTTTCCCAAACTTTATTTCCAGGCTTCTTCAGTTTCAGTTTAGTTTGCCACAAAGAACGAATTGTGTCTAAGCAAAAACTGAAAAGAACTACAACTTCCGGGGGTTTGGACTTAAAAATATTAGAGAGCTAGATTTGTATCAAATCCATAAACCAAAGCATTTTTTTGAAAGGAGTCATGATATAAAATAGCAGCTCCCATAACTTCTGCAAGTGTCACCTTCTTCGGAAGCTGCCTCAGTTTGGTTGCCTCATTCTGAGAAGCCTCATCAAAATTCTCCGCCAGATCTGAACTCTCACCATCACCCTCCTCTCCAGGAGCGAATGGTGCTTTTTCATCCACAGACTGTTTGGGCGGAGCTTCAGCCAGTCTCCTTAAACTAGTCAGACTGTCTGCACCAAGCTGGTTTAGGATGCTGGGGAGCATTTCTGTCAGCTGCTCTCTCTAGATGGCGGTGAAAGTATTTGCTGCCAGAGACGCCTGAACTTCAAGGTTGTTAAAATGGATCATTATTCCTTGCTTTATGAACATATTTACCTCCTCAACACCAGAGATATTGTTTACCCCTAAATTCTTTAAGGAGAACTGCAGGGCTTTTTTTTTTTTTTTTTTTTTTTTTTTTTTTAATTTTTTGTTTTTGTTTTTGTTTTTAATCATCTGCTGTGCCTGTTCTGTGAACCACCCTCTTTTTGCAACCAGTTCCTTTCCCACTAATGAGCACTTGTGTCTGCAGTTTGCCGCATTTTTCCTCGTTCATGATCATTTCTTTCATCTTGCCAGAGTGGAAATGGGGCCACGTGGGGGACTAGGGTTCACGCTCAGAGGATCTCGGGCAGCCCAGCTGAGATCTATACTTTTCTTTTTTACTTGAGCAAGATAATTTGATCATGGGATAAACAATCCTTGGCATACTCAACAAGGCAATATCAAATTGTTTCTGTTTGTTTCATTTTCTTAGAAATAGTTAGATCTAAATGTTTTGATAAAGTCTACATATTAAAGCTGTGTTGTGGGTTTATGATCTATGAGGGAGAATGAATACAGGAATAAAAAAATATATTATGAAACAGTCAAGTTCCTAAAATTACACCTATCTGCACAATATTTACAAGATTCCAGTGCCACACGGTATTCAGACAAGGCAAGCATGGAAAAACTAGTGGACGATGAACTTGATAGGATCGGAATGCCAGAGGCTCAGGATTTCCAGCATTCTCTTCTCATTTGGTTATTGTTCATTTGGATAAATGTTTACATTTTGGATTTACTTGTTCTATTACAGTCTGGGGCATATTCTATATTTACTTTATGACGTGTTCCCTACTCCCATTTTCAAAACAGCGTCCAATAATATCTCTATGACTTCAATGTAACTCCGTCCTCAAATGAGCCATTGGTTCATTTTGGTAAAACACTGAAATATAGCCCAATAATAAATGCAAATGTATAAAATTTAGTAAAACCTACGCTACATGTGAACAATATATATAGCTAGATTTAAGTGGTTGTTGCTTACTTTCACACTCATTTGTACAAATTTAAGACCTGATCATAAACCTTAGTTGTATAGTGATTATCAAGAACTGAACAATCATAGTAAAATTTACACGAGGTCAGCGACTGTAAGTCTGGCAGCAACAAGCATCACTGAGGCGGTGGAAGAGCAGAAAACGCCCTGCTCGGTGGGAGTGTAGTTATCATGAGCCCTTCGCAAGCGAGTCAATAGCTTCGTGAGAAACAATAAAGTGTATGAGCCATTTAGCCAGCAGCTCTCCACCTGTGTCTGTTCTCTGTGGCACAAGTCAAGTATAAACTTGACTGCGGTACCATCATGACACAACTCAAAAAACCCAATAAAAAACATCACTAGCAAGAGTACAGCTCAGATACCTAAATTTGGCAAGTACAAACTTAAAATTAGATACTGAGAACAGTGGCTTGTACTCCCAGCCCTCGGGAGGCAGAGCGAGGCATGTCTCTGAGTTTGTGGCCAGCCTGGTCTATAGAGTGTTTTCCAGGGCAGCCAGGGCCACACAGAAAAACCATGTCTTGAAAACCATCCCAAAACTTAGAAACCAACATGGAAAGTTAATTATTGTCCTGGACACTATACATACAATTATAAGAACCAATTCCATTAATTAAAAAATATGTAGAGTTAAGAATGCACAAGTCATTCGATAGGATGGATTGAATAGAAAGGGGTCTATGTAGACAGAAAGAGATTATCTAAGAGTATATGGGATCAAACCAGAGCATAAAAATGTTGAAAAATTTAGTGGCACTCAGAGGAAGCATAGCAGGCTACCAAGAAGAGACTTGATACCCTACGAGGATATACAGGGGGAGGAGGTCCCCCTCAGTCACAGTCATGGGGGAGGGGAGTAAGGGGAAAATGGGAGGGAGGGAGGAATGGGTGGATACAAGGGATGGGATAACTATTGAGATGTAATATGAATAAATTAATAAAATAAAATTTTAAAAAATTAAAAAAAAAAAAAGAAAAATTTAGAAAAATCTAAGAGATATATGAGGCCGGTTGAAATTTCACTTGGCAGTATAGTACCAGGCTAGAGAAGAAAGGAAAAGAATAGAGCAGAAATTTCTAAGACAACCGAGCTAATAAAAGTGTATACTTTAAAACCTCTACAAGGCCCAGGCAAGAAATATGCAAAAATACCACACTTAGGCATGCCTGCCAAACTACTATAAACCAAAGATGTAGAGAAATCATAAAAGAAAATAAAGAAAAGGGAGCTTGCTCTCCAAAGGTCAGTGAGGCTAACAACGGGGTTTTCCAGGAAACACAGTCATCAGAAGAGAAGAGAGCAGGCTGTTTGGAGTAGAAAGAAAATGGTCAGATTTGGGCGAAGATGCCCAGAACATAAAATAAGAAATATCCCAGATCTAGCCAATGGTCAGAATATTCTCCACAGTTGAGTGGAGAGTGTGATACGACTTTCTCACATACTCTGGTGCCTCACATTTGACCATGTCCCCTGGAGGGGGAGACCTGGTGGCACTCAGAGGAAGGACAGCAAGTAGCCAAGAAGAGACTTGATACCCTATGAGAATATATAGGGGGATGTAATCCCCCTCAGGAACAGTCATAGGGGAGGGGAATAATGGGAAAATGGGGGGGGGAGGAATGGGAGGATACAAGGGATGGGATAAACATTGAGATGTAACAAGAATAAATTAATAAAAAAAAAAAAAAAAAAAAAAAAAAAAAAAAAAAAAAAAAAAAAAAAAAAAAAAAAAAAAAAAAAAAAAAAAAAAAAAAGAAATATCAACCAAATTCATAACAATTATGACTTTATTATTCAAATTATGAAACATTAATAATGATTTTTATTGGATTGAAATGTATGGTGGACTAAGATTCATAGCCTAGAATTGCAAAGATCTGTGAGTTGAATTGCCCGGAATGTGTCAAACACAAGATAAAGTGTGTAGCTCTGCGGAGAAAACTTATGAAGCTATTTTTAACAGCAATGTAGTTCTTTAAATTTTTTAATTGACTTATAACATTTTTGGTTTTTGCTTTTTTTGAGACAGGGTTTCTTTGTGTAGCCTTGGCTGTTCTGGAACTTGCTCTATAGACCAAGCAGGACTTGAATCTGTAGAGATCTGCCTGTCAAGTGCTGGGATTAAAGGTGTGAGCCACCACATTTTTAAATAATATTTGTATTTAGTCTGAACATCTTATACATGTATATATTGTATACTGATCGATTTTCCACCACCTCCATCCCTCTCTCCCCGCTCTCCTTCATGTTTATGAGCTGTAATGTGATATTTCAGTACATACACAACATTTGCGACAATTGTCACATATATCGCTCCCAATACTGATCATAGCTTTGTGTTGAAAATGGTGAAAAGTCCCCTCTAATGACTGTTTTAAAATGTCCAACTGTTGTCAACCTCGGTTGTGCGGCTGTGGCTGCAGAGGGACTGTTCGTTGTTTCTCCTACGCTCATCTTAGTTTTCCCTCTCTCCACCCACCCCACCAATGCCTTCCCAGCCTCTGATAAACAATTTTGGACTTTCTGCTCCAACTTTTTTGCTTTGAGATAAAGATAAAAACATATGGTATCTCTTCACCGTATTCATCGTATTTCACAGTCCAGTCCCTAGTACTGTAGCTGATGCTTCAACTCACTGAATATCTTCACTTTGTGGTCACATGTTTTTCTATGATGTATGTGTTACACACTTTTGTTTATGTTGACTGTGTATCTTCACCATTGGGAGACTAGTGCTGCAGTAAACATGCAAGCGCGGTGATATCTTTGGCATACTGGTTTAACATTATGATACATATTCCCAGTAATGGGATTTATGGGTTGTGTAGAACATCTATTTTTAATTTTTTTTCTGTTTTGTACGGTATAGAAAATGATCTATAATAGCTGTGCTTTTGAATTTAAATGAGTTTATTAAGTATATAGTAAGCCAAATCAAAGGAATAATTAGCAATAGATAGATAGTTGGTAGAGATACAAAAAAAAAAAATCACCAAAATTCACTCAAAATCAGTCACCGGTATATCAACCATGTATAGGAATATACCTAATAAAATCTTCTATATATAAACCACAAACAAATAAAATTAAGGAGACAGACAAGCTCACTATTACTGTATAGGATTTTAACAAAAATACTATGTTACATACATGGTTAAATTTTATATGACAAAGGTACTATTATATTTCCAAAAAAGAGGGATGAACTTCTCAATAAATGGTGGTTTTGGTAACAAATGGAAGAAAAATAAATTTTGACTCATCTTGTAAAACACACACACAAACACAAATCTACCAATGGATTGTAGATCTATATGTAAAACATAAAATGTAATACCTCCTCATATTTAAACGTAGAATAGCTTCATGGATATTGAATAGAATGCTTTTTTCATAAAGGGAAACATTTATAATGTATATTTTGTTCGCCAGGTGTAGTTGTCTTCTCAGAAGCTGACTAGTGAGTAAGCTCCCTTTCTGGCTCAAAACTCCTCTCCAAGCTGACTGATTCAAACTGGCTTCTCTCGGCTTCTCCTGAATTTCTCTGCTTCTGAGTTCCACAAACTGAACTGCACCAAACTGTCTGTACTGTATTGTTTTGTACTGGACTCAGCTCTACTGTCCTATGTTCTCTGCTGAGCTCTCTACTGTATTCTACTGTATTGTGTGCTATATTCTCACATACTGTACCCTACTCTATTGTAAGGCTCTTAGGTAGCTTCTCTTTCTTGTTTGTCCTTGTGAGAGTTAGGTATGTCCTATCTCTGTCTCATACTGTGTTAAATTTTTCTCTGATTCATCACTTTGTCTGCTCTTCAATCAGACATCACTTTGAAACTTGGGTTGTTCCTTCTACAAACTAACGTCACCTTAATTGCTTGGGTGTGTACTAAGGCCACGTCTTTATTCTAGGCAGGGGCTTTAAAAGCGTGCATTCCAGCCGGAGGGATTAAAGGTGTACAGCATGTCTGTATTCAAGTCAGATCACACAGACCTAGGTCTTCAGATGAGATCCCTTTCCCCAGCAGCAATGTTTCTAGATTAAAATTTTTTTTTCTACAAGCATTTGCATGCACATTTGTAAAATGCATCTGGATATGGCAACATTTAGAAAACATAAATTCAGTCCATCATCTGGTTATGCTAATGAGAGACATAGTAATTGGTTTGTGGAACACAGTCAACAATTTTTTCTATCATCTTCCACTAGTCATCGGTTCACAATTCCTAACGGACTGTGAGCACTTCACCATGTTCTCCAACAAGAGGATTTATTATAGAGTTTTAGTTGGTCAAAGTTTCAGAGCATCATCTCAAAACAATAACTGTTCTCTCACTTTGTGTTATTTCCAGTTTCTAATGTATCTTAAATTCAAAAGTTTAGGTAATTAGTTTTTCTTCTTTATTGAAAACCAGCTTTTTACATAATATACCCTGATTGAAGCTTTCCTTCTCTCTACTCGTGCCCACTCACCTCAACCTTCTTTCCTGTCCAGATCCAATCCTGCTTTCCTCTCATTTAAAAAAACAAACAGGCTTCTAATAATTAATATTAAAATGCAACAAAATAAAATATAATAAGATTTTAAAAAGCCTATCACATCAAATTTGTACAAAGCAAACAAACAGAAAAATAGTAGCTCAAGAGAGAACCAACTGGTGCCCCATATTTGACCACGTCCCCTGGATGGGGAGGCCTGGTGGCACTCAGAGGAAGGATAGCAGGCTACCAAGAAGAGACTTGATAGCCTATGAGCATATACAGGGGGAGGAGGTCCCCCTCAGTCACAGTCATAGGGGAGGGGAGTAAGGGGGAAATGGGAGGGAGGGAGGAATGGGAGGATACAAGGATGGGATAACAACTGAGATGTAATATGAACGAATTAATAAAAACAAACAAACAAACAAATAAATAAAAGAGAGAACCACCAGAGTCACACCAATGTGTCTCCACACTCAGGATTCCCATAAAAACACTGAGCTGTAAGCCATGATACATACACAGAGGGCCTGTTGCAAACCCTTGTAGGCCCTGTGGCTCCTGTTTCAGTTTCTGTGTTCATATGAGCTTGTTTGTGTTGATTTAGAAGGCCTTGCTCTTCTGATGTGCTTAATCCCCTATGTCTCTTACACTCTCTCCATACCCTCTTCCACAAGGATCCATGAGCTCTGAGGGGAGAGAGTTGATGGAACCGTCCCATGTAGGGCTGAGTTTTCCAAGTCCCTCACTCCCTGCAAAGCATCTGGACATGGTTCTCTACTTCTTATCTGCTGCAGGAGGATGCCTCTCTGATTATGGCAGAACCAGGCACTGATCTATGAATACAGCAGGATATCATTAGTCATTTTATCACTATTTTTTTTAAGACTAATAGTATTTGGTTTTACCCTAGGTCCCTGGGCTACCTAGTGGCAGGTTATTGGTCATTGAAGCCATGTTGGGTTTGGGTTCCATCTCCTGAAGTGGGCCTTGAGTCAAATTTGTTATTGGTTGGTCAGTCCCTCATGTTTTGTGCCACCATATATTGCAGGCAGGACACCGTTGTAAACCAAAGGTTTTGTGGTTGGGTTTGTGTTTATGTTTCTCTTTCTCCTTTAGTAGGCTGCAGAGTACGCTCCTATAGCAAAGATGCTGGAACATAGCGTGAAGGCTCTATGTATGCACCAGCTCGGCCTCTTGTTCAATGAGTAGTGTAGGCGTTGTCTTCAGCAGTGGGACCAGGCTATCAGATTGTAGAGAGCAACCTATTCTCTTGGCAATAACCTGAGATGTTGGGGGATTCCAATGTGACCCTTTCCCCCCACAACTCAATTAATTATAATTCAGTCCTGGTACTGGAAGCTCTATTTGTTGACAAAAGATGGTCAATTGGAGTTCTGTCTCCCCTATTATTTAGGGATTTTATTTAGATAACTCTCATATTATATTTAAGGAAGTTTCTGGTGTATTAGGTTTCCGTACTACCTCTCAAATTTCCCTCAATTTTAGCTGTCTCTTCCTGTATCTTCTACCCCATTTCCCTCTCACCTCCTCCCCACTTGATGTTCTTGTTCTAGCGCCTACCCTCTGTAATGATTCATAATTATCTAATCTATTCCCTTTGCCTGATGAGCTCTATCTGTTCCCTGCAGTCCCTTACTTTATACCTACCTTCTGTGATTCTGTAGATTATAGCTTAGTAATGTTGACTTAGGAGCTAATAGCTACATATAGGTGAATACATAATGTTTTTGTTTTTCTGGGTATACCTCACTCAGGATAGTTTTATTCTAGTTACATACATTTGCTTACATGTTTCAAAATGTTAGTCATTTTTCTTACTGGATGAGTAATATTACATTGTGTAAACATCCATGTTTTTTATCCTTTCTTCTGTTGAGAGACATCTAGGTTGTTTCCAATGAACAGAATTTAGCAAGTGTCCCTATGGAGGGATGAAGTGTCCTTTGGGTATATGCCCAAGAGTGTTATAGATCAATTTCTGTCACCCTGAAGAACTGTCACACTGTTTTCCACAGGGGCTGTATAAGTTTGTATTCCCACCAGCAATGGTGGAGTGTTCTCCTTGCTCTATACCCTTACCAGCATGAGCTGTCACTTGTATTATTGAGCTTAGCCATTCTGGCATAAGATGAAATCTGATTTGCATTGCCTTGATGGCTAAAGACGTTGAACATTTCTTTAAGTGTCCCTCATTCACTTGAGTTTCCTCGATTGAGAATTCTGTTTAGATCTCTACTCCACTTTAAATTGTGTAATATATTTTAATACATTGCTTTTTGAGTTCTTTATATATTTTGGATATTAGCCTCCTACTGCATGTATCATTGGTGAAATTATTTTCATTTTCAGCAGGCTGCTGATTTGCCTTACAGAAACTTTTCAGTCTCATGAGCTCCCATTTATTAATTGTTGACTTCAGTGCCCTGCTAGTGGTGTTCTGTTCAGAAAGGCTTCTCCTGTGCTAATGAGGGCAAGACTATTCAACCCTTTCTCTTCTATCAGGTTCAGCATATCTGCTTTTTATGCTGAGGCCTTTTACCTATTTGCTGTTGAGTTTTGCTCAGGGTGCAATTAATTTTTGTAATTGTTATTTTAAAATACAAAATGAAACCAATACAAAGACATCTTAATTTTCCCCTGATATGAGAATTCCTCTACCCTGAATGAATGAATGAATGTGTGTATGTGTGTGTGTGTTCGTGTTGTCATAGTATGCGAACATGTGTGTACATGCATGCTCTTGCATGCTCTGGCCAGAATGTACTTTGCTCATTCAGTCTCAACCTTGTTCCATGAGACAGGGGCTCCCATTGAACCTGGAATGCATCAGTTCGTGAGCCTGGCTGTAAATCTCAGGCATCCTTTTGTTCTGCCTCCCCAGTGTCGGGATTGCAGACATATGCTGTTATACTGGCTACTAGGAATATGCTGTAGATCTAAGCATGGGACTCTATGCTTCCTCACCAAACACACTGATGGCTGAGCCATCTCCCCTTCCTGGAAAAAATTTTTTATTATAGATATTCTTCATAAAAGATAATCTTCAATATGAAAATAAGCCAGAGACCTGAAAGGAAGGAATTGTAGATCACCAATTTCAAATACCACCTTAAATGTGGAAAATGATTCTTCTAAAATTCACACCTGATTTTCTTCTGTAGATGAGTAACACAGGAACTGGAAATAAATACATTTATATTCATGTTCTAGCAGAACACCAGAAGTTACCGTCTTAAAATAATAATCATTGAACTGGCCAAATTCCGTATGAGACAAACTAGTTCCAAGAGAACAAAGCAGTGTTAACATCAATAGATCTTAGCTGAAACGCTTTAGTGCCCCCAAGGTCTTCAAAAATCCAGCAAAAAATCCCCAGCCTGTATCATCTGAACTTCAACAGAATGTCTGTTTAGATTGATCACTTCCTCAGACAACTCCCTTGTAAATGCTAAAGTCTGCATCTTTCCTTTTTCGCTTGACTGTGGACTCCTTAGGCAAGGACTCTGTTTTGTTCGTTTCCATCCCTGGTACTTAGCATTGTATCTGGCACTTGGTACAAGTTGGCTGAATAAATCCAGCCCTGGAAAAATAGAGGGCAGACAAATTCTGGATCTAATTACAAATACCTGTGAGCTACATACATGTAAGAGTAATAATCAAGTCACTGCTGCTCAGAGTGGCAAAGTGCAGCCCATGCATGCAGTCACTTGTTCCTTCAGCAATGTGCACAGAGCCTTGTAGCTGGCTTACCAGAAAGCAGGGCAGGCTTCGTGTGAGAGCGATGTATTGATTTTGTGTAATCAGATGTTCTTAAGTGTGACCACACTCTCATGGTCATGCATGGTGCCTGGAATATTCCAGAAAGGCTGTCTGTGTGTTATCTGAGCAATATGTATTAGTTTAGTTTTCAGTTTAAACTCAGTTTTCAATATTTGTTCGCTCATGTCAGAATGCCAATGCTTTATGTTGTAAATCTCTTTATTTTATTTTATTTTTTTTGCTTTTATTTACACAGTCATTTAAGCACCTAAATATTTTAAATGGCATAAACAAAATTATTGGTTCGCTCAAAAGTTAAAGGTGTGAGGAGTGGGGGTGAGGGGGCTGGAGTGAGTGTTATTTAACTTCTATCTCTAAAATCTTAATGAAAAGACATTACATAATTTCTGTGTTTTATAGATCAATGGCAGTAAGTGGCCTCTGAAACAATTCTACCCAGGTACCAATTGACTTACGGGAAGTTTGATGTGTCCTTTTCCATTCAATCTCAACTGATTGAAAGTTGCAGCTTCAGAAGGTCAATCTAGAACTCCAAGGCTGCTGCGCTTGGCTAAGTTTGTAATTCTTACCTCAAAAGCATAAGGAACTGAATGCAAAACCCCAGAACCCTTAGGAGGAGAAACAATTAGCCACCAGGATCATAGGTTCTAAGGAGACAAAGAACATGTACACACATACACACTAGTACACGCCTGACATATGTGCCTGTATATATACATACATATTTTTTTCTCACACATGCAAGATAAAATTATGGATTATTTTATAGTAAACTGAGTTTTATTTTTATCTCAAAGCTAACCTATTGTAAATATTTAAGGATATTAGAAATAGTTAAAAATTTAGTTTTATTAATCTCCTGACATTTTTTTCTTTTAAGTTTTAATTTATTATAATTTATTCAGATAACATCCTGGTTGTTATTCCATCCCTTGTATCTTCCCTTTCCCATCCTCGCTCCCTCTTCCACCCTATTTCTCTTCCCTATACCTCTGACAGAAGGAGACCTCCTCCTCCACCATATGATCACATCCTGTCAGGCGGCATCCATCCAGATAGCCTGCTTCCCCTTCCTGTGTGTCAGCAGGGCCTCCCCACCAAGAGGAAGTGATCAAATGGGGCGGGGGAGGGGCACCAGAGTCCATGTCAGAGTCAGTCCCTGTTTTCCCTACATCTGTGGAGAATGAATGAGCTGTCCATTGGCTAGATCTGAACAGGGAGTCTAGGTTCACTGCATGAACTGTCCTTGGTTGGTGCAACAATTTCTGCAGGCCCCCCTGGGTCCAGATCCACAGGCTTTGATAGTCTCCTTGTGGGGATCAGGAGCCTCACAACATTTTTTTTTTCCTGTTAAAATTTCTTCAGTAGTACTTCAACAACTCCATTTAGCATAGTAGGAGGGGCCTAAAGTAAGATAAGAACACGCTGACCATTTAGGAAGGCTAGGGTTCAATTTATCCATGTACTGGGTTGCTGTAGAGATCAGTGAACGCTATGATGAAGCGGCATCCTTTGAAACATTGCTCGGGCAACCAGCCAGTAGCAACAAGGTTGCAGGCATGGGAGAGAGTGGAGAGAAAGAGATCAGCAAAAGGACGGTATGATACAACTCAATGCATTTTATTCAAACGCTCTTGGATTTCTGCCTAGTTGAATTTCTGATGAGTCAGGGTAAATGTTTCTAGACCAAAATATTACAGATTCATATTAGGCTCATGTTTGCTTAGTTCCTACTATGGTTTCATGCATCATCTCATTAAACTCCTTTAAAAGAGTTTTGTTAATAAGGACGCTGAGCATCAGGAAAAAGCAACTTATTCAAGCGTATACAAGGCAATAAGCCATGAAAAAAAAAAATTGTGCGTTCAGAACCAGAACAAAGAAAGAAATTAAACCAACGTTTCCAGAGAAAAGAACCAAGGAGAAATATATTGCATTGACTAGAGGCAGAGAAAGTCCACAAATAAAGAAGCCGTTGCAGTTGCTTATATTTATTAAGAGCAGACATGAATTAGTATATATTTGCTGGCCTGTTTTGAGTACTAAACTCGACTCTCCAATTTCCCGGGGAGTAAAGAACTAAACGCATTCCGCATGCCTCCAGCCATTTTATTTCCTGTGTCGTTTTGCTGCTGTTGTTCTGGTACATTTATTTGCTTGTTTACTCTGCACAAGGGAGAAGAATGTCTATAAAGTGTCTGTGATCTCGGATGCCGAGTGAGGCTTGTTTCTGTGATCTCGGATGCCGAGTGAGGCTTGTTTCCATGGTCTCGGATGCTGAATGAGGCTTGTTTCAAACGCCCGTTAGCTTAGAGTGTGGCTATGGAGCCTCGACTCCCTTCGCTTTCATAGTATATAAAATGCATGTGCTATTTGTCCCTAACGCAGAGCTGCTTTTTTTCTTATAGTCATGGGCTTAAAAGAGCTTGCACAAATTAAGCATAAACAGTTGAAGTTAGGCATTAGGAGCAGGGCACTCATTCATGTTGGTAAGCTGCAGGTCATACCTCTGGTCATCAGTATTGTGAATAAAGTTCCACGCTCCAAAACCAGAAAATGGGTTCTGAATTAATTAACCTTTTAAATCAAGAGGTAGAGCCTGAAAACATTTGCCATTTCTTGTGAAGGCGGATTTTTCCCACTAATACCCCTTACAAGTTTTGATAAACTAAAACCTACACATTTTTCTTACCTGGCATTCAATCACACTTCTGCTAAGCTTTCCACAAGCATAATTATTTATAAATCAGAATTAATCCAGAAAAAAATGATGGCGTTAATAACCGCTCGTAGGAGGGAGCTAAAATGCAGGAAATAGTACTAAGAGAGTCACACAGCACTTTGGAACATGAAACACAGAGTTGGTACAACATTTAGAGTTCTGCCCTTTTCGCCCCCTAAATCACATTTCTTGTGCAAGAGTAAAGTATTGGCCAAAGGAAAGGTTACCGGTCTGGGCCTTAAATTACTCTACTCCGTAATTGTTGACATGTGTGTACTTTACAGCGCTAATTTATTTCACCATGAACCCGGTGTTTATGAACACACAACAGTAGATTTATAGAATGTAAGAGGAAGAACATTTTTACTCTTTATTCTGAGGTTACATGTATTAAGAAAGAAAAATGTTTGAAAGTGGAGCGAATCTGCCCAATTTAAAAACAGCAGACTGTAGAATGTTACTTCCTGAGTAATTTGGTAATAAAATAATTTCATTAAAGAACATTATAGTATGTGTTTGAAATGCTAAGATGATTTGAAGACCACAGATCTAAGGTCATGTTAACAGATACGATCTGGGGGAGATCACGGGATTAGAGCATGCTTTTAGTAATGAGCCTATCCAACACTGGCTGAGCCCTTTCTCCCTTTGCCTGGCATTACCTTAAGCCTGCACATCGATTATCTCATTTATTCATAGTAATGGTCACATGAAGTCAATATTGTTAATATTCCCATATAACAGATGAAATTCTCAGAGCCAGAAAACTTCCCAATGTCACAGTCAACAAGTGGGTGATCCAGAAAATCAGCTAGGTCTGGACACATAGAATACAAAAAAAAAAAAAATTTGAGATTTTACTGCTTAACTAGTATTTTGTAGAAAACTTTAACAGACTTCACCCCTCTTAGATGACAGATACTGATGAGTTTAAATAGAAGCTAATTCTATTTAGTAAGGCATGGAGAAGGCATATAAGTTAAGATTACTGAAATGCTTTAACTGTGGGGCGGAGCAATGGCTCAAAGGTTGAAAGCATTTGCTGCTCTTGCGGAGGATCTGTGTTCAGTTCCCAGCACACACATGGTGATTCATGCCTACCTATAGTTCTGATTTCGGAGTACCCAGTGACCTTTTCTGACCTTCTCAAGCATCAGGCACACCCATGGTGTACACACATACAAGCAGACAAAACACTTACACACATCAAATAAAATAAATGGAAAAAAAATAATAAAAATAAATCTCTTCACTTACTGCAGGCCCTGTTTCCTTAGTTTCATGCTTTTCCTCCTAGCCTTCCCTGACTGTTCCTTGTCCCAGCACTGTGAAGGAGTAATTGAATGAAACAATGGTGCCTGCTGTATATTTAATGTTTGTGTGGGTCTTTGGAAGCTATCAAAGGAGGTATAGAACTGGGAATCGTGGCTTGTCCTTCCCCACAAAAGCATATAGTCTAGAAAAACAGACATTAAACAACAAAAAGCCAAGAGCTATGCTTTAAATTATTGGGCCGAGACAAGAGGCGCAACTTAAGTTTAGACTTTTAAAGCATTTTAATAAAATTCCAGAGAATATTAAATATTACAATATACTGAAGTGTATAGGAGAAAAATAATCATTACAGTCCAAAGGAGTAAAATAACGACAACATTTTACAAGAACATCTTATTTGGCATGAGATCTGCCTGACCAGAATGGTAGTACATTCCGAAACAGATTTTGAAAACCAATTTAAACACTGCAGATAAGTTGAAGAGGGATCTGGAGACTTTCTTAAAAAGCAGTTTAATTTAAAGTACACATGTCATTAGAGAATAGTGTAATCACTTACATTCTAAATCTTCAGTCAGTGTTTGTCTAGAGCATTTGCAATTCTAAGTGGGGATTAAAATGGGTTTCTCAGCACTGGTAGTGTTTTGGGATTGCTTCCTCTTGGACATAGGAGTTGGTCCATTTCATTAGCGTATTCGGTATATATTAATTGTCATTTCTGCAAAATAAACACTTTAAGCATGATCAAATGAGCAAAACCACTTTATCTGAACTCAGATGCAGTGTACACATCTGTGCAACGAAAGATTTCACCGTAGGCAAGTTCATTACTGTCTTTATTCCACGTAGGATGACAAACTCTGATTTCAGTCTTTGGGAAGGCGAGGATGTGACTCGGTTTTTATTACGGGAAACCTGTCATTAACCGCAAAATCATCAGCGAATTCAGCTTCACTTGATAGTTCCTCATCTGTGTGCGTGCATGTGTTACTGTTTTTCCACAGGTATGTGCTTGTGCGTATGCGCGCACGTCCGCCTTCCCTCCCCTCCCTCCCTCCCTCCTCCTCCCTCTCTGTGAACATGTGTGGAGACCATCATTCTCAGGGGTTGGCCCTCAGGATCTGTTCACCTTATTTTCACAGACAAGATCTTTCCCTGGGAAGCTGGACTCCCTATTTTTAGACTAGGCTGAATGACCACACGCCACACAAACCAGTGCTCTGGTCCTCATGGTGGCACAGGGAGCACTTTACACACGGAGATTTCTTCCAAGCCCCTCTGACCTCATTACTTTATACAAACTGTATTTTATTGTATATAATTTCCTTGCTGTGCTTCTTTGCATCAAGGTTTTTGTTTATAATTTTTTAAAACTCTAAGCCCAAATGCAAACTATTTGCAAGCATTTTGCTATAAAAGCAGATTTTGAAGATAGATAAAATTAAATTACACTATATGTTGTGATAGCATTTGTAGTCATACCTTTATGAACAAAGTAACATATATACAGCTAAAAGACATTAATATTAAGTACTTGAGACAAACTAAAGGCACAGACAAACACTTTTCCATAATGTTACTCATGATAACAAACTATCTGAGAAACACGACTTTAAAATGTTTTCTCAACGTTTCCAACAACATTTTATTCTTAGCTCCTGTTATTTTTCTTTTACATAAAAATAATTTGAAGTAAAATGAGAACATTTTTAATTCTTAGAAAATTAATTTGCTTTAGCTCAAGCTAAGTAGTGCCATTCAGAACCACGTATAGGTCTGTTCAAGCAACACAATTTCTAGAGTCCTTTTGGAAGACAGATGACCTCACGATAAGTATGCAAATATATCGGGAGTTAGTAGGCACGTGCTGCCGTTTAGAACTGATCCTATACATTTAAGATGGACTTCGGTCTTCATAACTGATGAGTAAGTAAAACACACAGAGCTCTTCCGTTGCCAGCTGGTACTGCCATCTGTGATCCCAGGTACACAGGGAATGTGGGTGCAGGCCCAGGAGAACCTTCCTAGAAACCTGCCTGCTTGTTTGGCCATCTGCTACGGAAACTGGGGCCCCATTTGCTTGGTTCGTACCACACCGGACCTGGGCACTTCAGAGCCTTTGAGACACCTGCTCTCCTAACCGAGGTAGTGTCAGTGCCCCTTAGCTGCCTCACCTTCCTTCCCACACTCCTACTTGGATTTCCTTTTCGTACCAGACTATGGGAGTAGCGTATCTACAGGCTTACAATAAAATCAAGATTCTTCCTGTTGTTCCCATTGCTTTTTTTAAAATATGGATAAAGTCCTTGAATTCTAGTCTGCATGAACAATTGACGCTTGAATTTTCTTAGCCATTTGTGAGTTCTTAACTATAGATAAGGAATACAGATCTTTAAAGCAGACAGAAAATCATTTTAAAAGTAACCTTAATACAGAAATTGTTTGCTCATCTCTTAATGGGAATACAGTCTCCGGAGCCGAGGAATGGTGTTTCGTTCTTAAAGCACATTATAATTGGGCATTTAGAGCACTTTGGTTTCTTTTCTTCCTCTTCCGGGAGGTCAAGCTGCAAAAGCCATTTAATCCAGTTATGTGAGTTCCCCCCCCCCCCATCCCCTCATCAACAGTGGAAGCAAATTGTTGGCATAAATGACTTTTCTGAAGAGGCACACTGCTGACCTTTTTGCCAAGAATATGTCCATCTAGAGAAGTTCATTGTGCGGATATTTTAATGGCTTTTCCTATAAATCACCAGGTTCTGGGGGAAAGCCTGCTCCTAAAGCCTGCTCACCTTTGCAACTCTGTGTCCTATTCAGTTTAAGGTTGACACTGGTATTACTGCAATGCCAGGTGCCTGCAATGCCGTCTTTCTATCCTTTATGCATCTAGAGTCAGGATTCGCAGGCAGGCTGGCCAGAAGTACCCCTGCCCCCTGGAACATGGAGAGCTGCTGCAGCGTCTTCACCTCATGTCAATTTCAGGCTAGTTGTTGCACCAACCCTAAGTACTCTGAGCTGAGGAAGTGAGTCAGCACAGTTCCCTTAGTCATGGCGGTATTTATCAGAGAAACACAAAACCAAGCAGGATTCACTCTCCCCGGTACGCACTGATGTATTCACGCATGTGCAGCGTGTTTCTCTAAGCGGTGCCACCGTACCAAAGAAACTGCTGTGTATGACAAGTTGCGAAAACAAGGAAGAAACAAAGGAATGCACTCCAGCACAGTGTCACATGGGGTTCTGGGGCCTCTGTTTCCTGAAAGTACACGCATCTATAACACATCGTAGATAAAACTAAATTGCCATTAATAGGAAATCAGGGAAGTAATTTATGATATACTAATATAAGTGCAGGCGTAGTCTTTTAAAATTATGTGGACACATACATCCATGCAAGCGAATTGTCACGGGCAGCTCCATTTATATCAGACTATTTTTGACGTGTGGGACACTATGTGTGTCCATTATGATCTTAACTGTGAAACCTCATGCCACTTCTCTCCCTCTCTCTCTCTCTCTCTCTCTCTCTCTCTCTCTCTCTCTCTCTCTCTCTCTAACACACACACACACACACACACACACACACACACACAGGTTTCTTTGTGTAGGCCTGGCAGTCATTCTGTATATTACACCAGCCTCAAACTCAGAGATATGGCTGCCTTTGGCTCCCAACTGCTGGGATTAAAAGTGTGCACGGCCACCATGTGGCTAACCTTGTGCTTCTAAGTTAAATGAGGGGGGAAAAGTGCACAAAATGTCACATGGGATTGTCTCCCTGGATTCTGGAACTATGAACTATCATCATCATTTGCTTATATTTCATGGGGAAAAACCCATGAAAGACTAGAGAGTTGATTTTTAGAAAAGAAAAATAACTAAGAGAAAATAAGTTTTGGTAAAAGAATGCTATGAACTATTTAAAAATATCTTCTAGTCTAATTTCAGAAAAAGTACAGGCAAAGATGCTCTTGAAGTGCTGCAGATAATTATTTAACAGAATAAAATGTGAAACTTGAAGTAAATACAGCTACTAGAGAGAAGAGAGACTCCCGCGTGAGGTTTAAGATCTCAGCACGGTTTACGATCTGTTACTATTAAAAATTTGTCAATAAGCAGGTCTCCTGGAAACGTGAAGTGGATTTTCTTTCAGAAGAAAGATATTAAGACAACAAAGCCATTTGAACACAAGTATTGAAATTTAAAGGAAAAACTCAAGCTCCTTTATTTTTTTTTTTAAATAAAAATAAAAATTTGGGTAGCTTTGCAGTGAATTTCTTTTTAATCATTTAACCTGCTCCAACCCTATTTGTCTTAGTGCAGTTTAGCAAGCGTGTTTATAGAAAAACTGTATCATCCACATGCCCGGTTCACCGCTGGCTGCCAAGGGCACTTGGGAAGCAAGAGCCAAAACAAATGCCCATGGGGCCTCCATAGAACTGAAGTCACTCACACAGTCTTAACTCCAATGTGAGCGTGGACCAGAGGTGACAGAGGTGACCAGAGGCACAGAGGTGACATGCTGCTAGAGAGAGGTATGCAACAAATACGACATGAACTTGGCATGTAGTGTGTGTGTGTGTGTGTGTGTGTGTGTGTGTGTGTGTGTGTGTGTGTGTACCCACTTTAGACAAGTGTCAGGGAGATGGTAGGGCTCAGGAACCACAGTGAGGCAGGTAACAGTGCTTCCGCAATGAGCAGGAAGTGACATGTGGATGAAGTTTTGCAGAGTGAAGCTCCTCCTCAGCCTACGTTAAAACCCCAGTTTGAAACAGTGGCTGAAAGAAGAAGAAACAGAGTTGGAAAGAATTACCTGTGCCGTTTAAGAGTTAGAGTTCACTTTCTGGGAAACAGGAACATGTACAAGGACTTAGGACTGGAAATAGTTTGCCCAGATCTTGCTCTCAAGAGTCCTTCTGATAAGTGTTATATTTGCTGTATTTTACTTCATGAGAGTAGTTTGTTGTCTAAATATGAAATTGTGTTAAACGTTCTGTTTTGTTCAGATTAACTCTTTTTCAAACTCTAGTCTTCTTTCTCAGAATTCATGTCTGAATGTTTGCACATTTGGAGCCTAGCTGAACCCTACTATAGAGAGTAAAATCCAACAAATATAGAAAGTAAAATCCAACACTCTGTATAACGTTGGAGCATCATCTTCAGCCGTCTGGCCCAATATATCTGACAGACATATTTGTGAGGCAGGAACTATTACGGGCTTGCTTACCCTATCTTGGCAGAGTTCAGCCATCAACTCTGCCTGCATGTAAACTTGCATATTTTTAGGCAGAATTCTGTCTGTGGCAGAAACGAAGACATTTTTCCCAGTGGCTGGTTTTCCACATTTCTTTGATGCTCATCATCTTCTTTGAGGCAGAGTGGGCATTGGCAGGAGTTAACTTGTCTTGACAAAGAATCTTTAGAATAATAAAAACATCTTTAAGTGCCATATTCTGTGGGTCTCTGAAGCTTTTGAAGAACTTATTTAACTATTTTACCTTATATGTCTATAGAATAATATCTATCTGTTAGACCTAGAATACATATTCTTGTGATAAAATTAGACTAGTTTTTGACATGACCATGATTTGCATCAATATACAAATATTCAATACCATTGAATTAAAAAAATAATCTTATTAGTGAGTGACAAGGCCTTGAGATGAGGAATTAATTCAATAATCTACCTTTTGTTCTCTCCTCCCTCTATATTTCTATATCCCCTTTTCTTTGTTTTCAGCTCCTATATTAAACTGTCTCAATCATTTTTTCATTTTGGAAGCTGCTAACCTACACTTTTTGTTCACTCAGATACTTAAGTTTTATTCCTTCTCAAGTCTCTGATGGGGCTGAAGACCAGATAGTGTAGTCTTTCACTTAAGCTGAGTAGGTTAGGGGTTAGGATGTTTTTAGATCAAGACAGATGTTTTAAGTTAACAGAGATGAACTATGATAGATATTCATCTTTCATTCAGAAATTCAGACCCAACAAGATAGGGAAGATGTTTACTTCACATTTGCCAAATACAAATAACTAAATCACCATGAAGGTAACATTTACATCATTCCTGATTGCCTCATGGTTCTTCCTGCTGCATGTAGTTTACTTTATTCATGTGTAATAATATAAATGTATACATTAAAAAAGAAACGTAATAATAATTAAAAAAAGAAAGTAAAATCCAGAGGAGCCTTCGATGTGATCACAACTGGATGTAAGTATTATACCTGGGCATAAATAGCAGCGTATCACACAGGCCATAAGTACCATGGTGCCAGTTTAGTCAACATCAGAACCCAGAAGAAGGGTTAGGGCTGACAGAGGCACTTCTCTTTTAACGAAGAGCTAAGAGAATTTAGTCTGAAGAACGTAGGGCAGCAGAGAGCTTTCCTTGTTTCCTTTAACTCCATTTGCTCTTCCCTTGTGTGTCCTTCTTCTCCCCATCCTGTCTTCCTTCTCCTCCCTCCCTTTAATATTCACTGAGCATTTATCATTGTAAGAGATAGGTGTGATATGGGCTTTGCCTTCCTGGTGCTTATAATCAAGGTAGAAAGATAGAAAATCAACTAGATAAGAATTGTTGGAGAGCAAAGTGAGGGGCAGTATCATAAAAATACCAAAGTGAGCAGTGAACATCTGCTGTCCTCAGAGGGCTCAGTGGGGAAGGCATCTGTGAGCTAAATTTTCCTCAGCAAGAACTGAGTATACTAGACTACATTTTAACAAAAGATGTGGGATTGAGCCACAAAAAAGATTTCCCATTATTTACAAAGCAACAATAAAAGCTTTATGTTCAAATGAAAAAGCTGGAATGCCAGAGTTATATTAACGTCTCAAAAAATATTCCAGATAATCAAATTGAAATATTTCCACCTAGCATATATCATTTTTATTAATTTTGTTCATAAGTAAAGAGATATTTAAGCTAGGGAAGCATTATTGCTTGAGGTATTTTGCAAAAGGGTCATTGATTTTCTTTCACGTACTAGTCCCTAATTCCAGCATTACCGAATGACACAAAGCTTTTACTTCTGTTCCTTAACAGTGTGTTTAGGTAACTTCCGGTGTTACACATCAAATGCTCATATACAGATGTCCCCATCTGAGATATTCTTAGCAGCCCTACCATATTTACTGTGTTCAAGTTTAAGGTCACTTTGTACCATAACATTTTTATGGAGACGTAGTCAGAGTATATTACATTTCCTGTCCACTTCTCTGATGTTTAGAGCATTCTGAGATTCCTTAAGCAGACTTCATTCCCTTTTGAAGTAATCGAATCAGCAGTAATTAATTTTTATTTATGAAGCTGATATTCAACATCAGTAAATTCCTCAGGAAACTCATTAAATTATTTAGATATATTTTCCACCCAGAATGACTGACGTTTGAGTCTGTGAAATTCTGCCAGGGGAAGGCTGCTCTGTGCATCGTGAGGTGCTTGTCAGCGTTATTGCGCCAACCGTCTAGGAGCCGTTATCAAGCTCTTGCTGTGGACAACCCACATTATCTCTTGATCACGGTTGCACTGAGGAGCAGAGCGCCCAGCTGAATGGCGTTGGCCGGCCGAGGGCTTTCTTTGTGTAACAGGCTGTCGTTGCAACCTCACAAGTGCAAGGCAGCAGCTTTGATCTTACATATTATTTTCATGAGACACGGTGTAGCTATGGACATTAAAGCCTGATATTAAATTTCCCATGCTGACGGTTTAAGCAATAAAAATTTACGGACTTGGACTTGTTCAGTTTTGTGTTTTTGCATTTACTTTCTTCTTCATAACCATCGTTGGAATGAATAAAATTCATATGCACACACACGCACATGCACACAGGCACACCCTCACAACTATTCCCTTCAAATACGAGATTTGAGTCATAGTGATACATGAACAGTTTGTGAAATTATCCAAGTTTTTGTAACCACCATCATATTAATCTTACAATATTATTATTATGTAGATTTTACATGGCTTGATACTTGCTATATTAATCCACAAGATTTTGTTTTTATAATGTTTTGGCTACCTCATTATTTTTTAAAAAATTAATGATTCATTTAATCCTTTTAAAAAATGTGCATTGGTGTTTTGTCTGCCTGTATGTCTGTGTGATGGGGCTCAGATCCATTAGAACTAGACGTAGAGGCAGATGAGAGCTGCCACATGGTAGAAACTGAACCTGAGCCCTCTGGAAGGGCAGCCAATACTCTTAACCACTGAGGCACCTTTCCAGTCCCTAGATACTGAATTCTCAATTTGGATTTAGTATAAGATAGTTTTAACAATTTAATTACTTGACTCTATCTTTTGATCATAAATGAAAGAAGTAATTTTCCCAGATAGTTTTGAATAATACTATTTACAGACGTTTTGATATTTGATATAACACATCTAAAAACGCAATGGTGATGAATCAAACACTGTAAACAATGATTAAAAATTAACTAACATGGTATATCTCAAAATTGATCTTGGTAACTTCAAAATGGTTCTATCTCAGTTTACATCAGTTCAGATGCTGCATGGGCATAGCTTGATGAAGAACTTTAATTTTCAAAATTCTCATATGTGATGAGTATTCATTTTACACAGGCAGAAATAGTTTTTGTGCTAACTGGCTTGCTTCCAAATAGGCACACCAAAATATTTCTAGTTTAATTGTTAGCATCTAGAAGGTGCTTTTTTTTCTACCACAAGCAGAATTGCTCCTTATTTTAGAATTCACTACCACCAGGCAGCCTATATGTTGATAGTTGAATGCAACTGGGATAGTTTTTGTTTATAAAGGAATTTTTACCTTTTCCTGACTCTGTAATAAATCCAGGCTTCTCAGCAAGCAGATGGTTAAGACGGAAAAGATGTGCTGAGTTGGCTGTTTTTTTCAGCACGGATACACAGCTTAATCTAACTCTGTTCTTAAATGTTTATATGCAGCTTCTTTCTAATGCAAAGAATTTCAATATATCTAAATATTCAAGGCAATATGGACCTTCGTATTTATTTGTGAAATATAAACTAAGCTATCAAGAGATAGTTAGGTGAGGCATGAAAGTTTTGTCATAATTAATATTTTGTCAATAGGCTAGATAAGAAAACTCCCTGGGTTAAGGTTTTGCTGGGCTGTCAGACACCGCAGCCAGTGAGTTTTTCTAGCTCACTCCATTAATCCAGTCAGTACACTGGATTAGGCTGGAGATGTGTCTTCATAAATCATTCTGGAGGGCTGGGGGTAGGAGTGTCTAATTAATCAGCACTGCCATTGTGTTTGACTTGGAGCTGCCTTCCCGTGTTTGGAATGGAGACCCAGTGTGTTTAACCCTCAAGCTCTCCGCTGGTGGTGTACGTTTTAACCCATTCACAGAAAGGCTCAGCTGGCGTTTGCGATTCAGCCATACACTTTTGTTTTGTTTTGTTTTGTTTTAAACAGCAATGTTTCTTTTTAAAGATATGGCTTCCTTGTTATTTTCAGTAATTTTTCCATTGACCACAATATATCATTTTTAGATTAAACATCAGACAATTTGCACTCTCGCATGTGCGTGCATGTGTGTGTGTGTGCATGCGTATGTGCATATGTGTGTGTATGTGTGTGTGTGTGTGTGCGTTTGTAGTTAATAGTTTCACATCAGTATAGAACTTATTGTACTTTGTTAAACCAAAAGTCAGTCACATTCTAAACCTAGAAAGGATTTTTGGATGTTATATTCATGTCTTGGTATGGGGCTTCATTTTCTGTTTTTTATTTTGTTGTTGTTTTTAAGACAAGATCTCACTTACCTAGATAGGTTAGCCTCAAATTCACTGAGATAGTCTTACTTCTACTCAATGAATACTGGGACTAAAGGTACACATAACCAGGCCCAGCTCGCTCATTGTTGTTACCAATAAAAATGTCCTTTATCTTTGATTTGCTACTGAATTTTCCTTTTTTTTTTTTTTTCACCATACACCTTCATATAGTTTTATTTCTTCTTTCTTAATGGAGCAGTTATTTTTAGTTTTGTGAAATTACCAATTTATGCCAAAATATGTTGTGCCTTTTGATTCAGTAGGATGCCTGTTAACCATTCCTCAAATGAGCTAAGTACATCATTGACCTGAAACAGGACATGGAGCTCACTGAAGGTTGGGCTTGGTCTGTGGTATGATGCACGCCATTTGTACCATCTCATCCTTGCTCTGCAAGCACACCCACTAACTTTTATAGTAACCCATCGGCGGACAGTGCTCTATAAACAGAGTCATTTCCCGCAGAGTCACAACATAAATGGCATTTTTTGGGCTCTGTTATTAATATTGTGAAAATAAGGCTTATGGCTATTGTGAATTCATAGACACATACATACAGAGGCATTTGTAATGATGAGTATTTTCTAGCATGTTTCTCCTAATAGAGTTGCCAAAGGACCGATTTTTACGAACTCTAGTAATGGTTCTATTGGTTGTCAAGTATTTGCAGGCTGCCTTTCCTTGTCAGTAACAACAAAATGCTCTCTAGAAATCAATCCTTCTATCATGTTCTTGAACCCACTACACGGTGTTCTGTAGTCTGTTAACAAGAGGAACTTCAGAACATGGACTCTGTTTGAAAGGACATTAAAATTATGCCTACCAAAAAATTAATCTGAATTGTAAATTTAGAAAACCTGTGATTACCTTTGTTTACATTTTCATCACTTCAATGAAGAACTGTCAGCTGTATAGCTACACAGACATGATATATGTACATATAAATAAACATATGCATGTGTGTATACCATAAAACATATATGTTATATATTTAATATGATGTGTATATATGGACATATGTATGTATATATAATAGAATATCTGATGATAACACATATTTCAACTGGAGGGTTTTTTTTTGAAAACCAAAAATCATCTGAGATTTCTTTAATATATTTTATTCTCATATTTTTAATTTTGTGCCTTTTGATCAAAAGTGATGTGGGAACTAGTCATCATTAAAGAAAATATGTCCTGTTTTTGTTCCTCAGAGGTGAAGACAGACCTACAAACAATACAACTGGAAGCGTATATTGGTGTATTTTACCGGATGGAAAGTTCATTACTTATTAACCAATAGAGGAAACCTCTCTGATGAATTTGAGCATCAAGCTCTTAATCTTTGTCATAAACTAATTACTACCCCAAGAAGCTTTCAGGGTGGCTTTGGAAATTGAGGAGTAGCTAAAAATTATTTACTCAAAAAGTATTCCAATTTTCCAGTGACCAGAACTATAAATCCCATCCAGTGCGTTTGCTTGAATTGTATAAAAGGATGCACTGACCTAAAGCATTCGTCCTGTAAATGGAAGTCCTCTGGTAGCTTTCTGTTAAGTGTTCAGTACTTCTCAGCACAAATCTGCAAAAGAAGAAGCATATTTTAGGCTTTTAAAGGGAATAAAAAACGTCAAGGAAACCCCCTGAATATCATTTCCTGTAGCCACTGATCTTTGGGAAGAAAGAATTTTCCCAATGAAGTTTCCTGCCCAGTGTTGCACATAGGAACAGGTATAATGCATACATTGTGCAGTTATGGTCACAATGAGTCATAATTATTCATTAGAATTTATTTTGATTGTGACTCTAAGAACATATCTATACATGTACATAAACAATGTATGTGTGGGTGTGGCATAGTATGTGTGGGTGTGGCATAGTATGTGTGGGTGTGGCATAGTATGTGTGGGTGTGGCATAGTATGTGTGGGTGTGGCATAGTATGTGTGGGTGTGGCATAGTATGTGTGGGTGTGGCATAGTATGTGTGGGTGTGGCATAGTATGTGTGGGTGTGGCATAGTATGTGTGGGTGTGGCATAACTTGTAGAAAGGAGCAACAGAGGGGAAATGTGTGATGAGGAAGGCTAGAATGCAGGTAAAAAAACATGTGATGCATGAAATGATATAAATTTAATTGTTTTCAACCCATAAAATGAATTTTTATTTTCTTTTTTGGGAGATAATGGAAGAAATACCTATCAGATAATGAAAAGGAAAAATATAATGTGATGTTCTCGGTTTCGTAATGGCTATTCTAACTACATAGAAGTGCACTGAGATGTGTAGATTTTGGGTTTCATTAATTTTGGTGTGTGCTTTTTTTTCAAATTATTTTCAATAAATATTTAATAAAGGACATCTTTATGTTGGAGATGTTGATTCACCTATCTATCATGACTCCTTGACAGCTTTCTGATTATTGATTTGTGAAATCATATTTATAATATATATTTATATCTAAATAAAATTCATGACTTACCTGGCCATATTAGCCTGATCATGTAACAAACCTCATATTTGTGAATAAAACTTTTGAATACTCTGCTGTTAGTTAACATCATTATTGATAAGACATGTGCACACTTCAGAATTTAATAAAAAGTTGAATTTTATTAGTCTATTTTATTAATTTTTAGTTATTTTAAAAGTTTTGGTTTCATAGCTTCAGTACACAAGGTAGTAGAAGGATATTTGGTGTAAAATAAGTGCTTTAGATGGTTGTTTTACTTTTCTGATAAGATAGATCGTATTTCATATAGGGCTGTGTTTTATTCTCTTTGTTGGTGCTTTGTGGACTCCAGCCTTACTTACGATGGGTGGTGTGGAAAGAAGAGGAAGTGGAGACCCCTGCCTTAAAGCCCCAAGGACTGTGTAAACATGTGCATCCAGTATATGCAATCATGGCCCTAATCATAGCTCAGTGAAATATAGAACCAACACTAAGCATTTGCCAGAAAGAAAGGTATGAGGAGGAAAAGTCCTGGAGGTGACAAGGTTATGGAAAGCAGGAAGCCTGCCCCAAGAGGCAGGAGTTTGAAGTAATTGGAAGAATCTCTTTGGAGTGTGGGGAGTAATGGAGTACATCAGAAAAAATGAGATTGGCTAGAGCAGACAAGATGTACATGACATGAGCGAGATAACGGGGAGAGTTTCATACTAGATTATCCAGAGCTTTGAGCGCTCACACAGCAGGTCAGAGGTACCCTGGTTGCCATGGGCATCTACCACCACAAAGACATCTCCAATGTTTGAGGAGCTAGAAAGCATCACCAGGATTTAAACATCTTGTAATGATTGGTATCCCATTGATACGCAAACCTTTTCGGTCATTTGAACTCGATTTAATACAAAGAAATATTTCTTACAAAATTAGTAATAAAACAAGCAATGCATACATGAGTAATCTTGGTAAGTATCTGAGATTGGTGAAAGGGGATGAACAGGAGGTTCTGGAAGGTTCCTGAAAAGTTATGTAGGTGGAGGAGACAAGGACGTAACAGCAGAGACTGGCAGAGGTGAAGGGTGTGAGAGAATTTTGACGGGCTCATCCTCAGTGGTTTTAACTGGTGGTCTGCTCCTAACTTCTACAGCAGTTAGGAAAGACGAATTTCCCTAAATTGACTGAAGACTCTCAAAATCTTGTAAATTCTGACAGCATGGCATTGAATAAAATAAGAAAGTTGAAAATAAATCATTTAAAAAAGATACAGATTTCATTTTTGTTGACGCTAATTTAAAACTGATATTATAGAAAATAATTTTGTCTTGGACTAGCTACATTCAAAGAAATCCACAGCGTGAAGTGAGCTTGAGACAGTTATTGCTTTGATCAGTGTGCAGATATGATATGAATTCCAATTTCAATGATATGGTTTCCAATTTCAATTAGATTTTGGAATTGAACTGTGTAATTTGATCTATGTGTTAGAAAATTCATAATTCTTAGTTATTTATTTATTACTGTTTCCCATAGAAAAATCAGTGTGTGTAAGTCGGTGCATATGTATCTTTATGTGTGTACAGAAGATATTTACTTTTACTTTCAGTTTAAAAAAAAAGGCTAAAAACATTTTTTGGCATTTTTTAAAGCATTTGCATTGAAAGACAAAGTTTATCATAAATGTTTTCTTTCAATTAAAAATTATTACTGAAAATGATTGTTATGAAGGCAAAAATCGCAAACCATCACTTCTGGGTAGAAGAGACAACTTATTGCTAGTTGTCGCTAGTATAGGAGGGCCTAAGTTTCCATTCTCAGTTCTACAAAAAATTCATATTAATTTAAAACTTAAGTACATTAATAAATGTAAAACAAAGCCATCCTTTTGGTAATAAATAACATTACTTTTAACTTTATAAAACAGTGAAAGGAGCTCACAGATTAAACCATTTTTACATTCCAGTAGCAAGTTGAATTCCTGACCTTTGAAGATTCTCCTTCATATATGAAGTGAGTTCCTCGCAAAATACAATGAGACAAACTGATATTTATTTTCAGTTATGGGGTTTTTTGTTTTTTGTTTTTAGTATGAGCACAGTGACCATGATCAGACACAGAACAGTATTGGGGAAGAGGAAGACTGTCCATCAGCGCTCACGGCCAGAGTCCACTGACATGAAGTCCAGTTGATTAAAAGCCAAAGCCTCTTACTCAACACTGCCTAGAAAGCTTTTGAAATCAGTTCAAATGATTTATTTCATGATATGTGAGCTGCAGCATTGAGCTCCCTTATATTTTATAGGCACTGTATGCTTCAGGCAAAAAAACACTCTAAAGTCACAGTCTGCGCCATTTGCAGTAAGGAAATCTCTTGGGTGGTCCTCAGGGGAAGCCTTCAGCAGAAGCATTGCAGTAACCCAATCTGCTCAGCAAATTATCATGGAAGCAGGAAAGAGAAATGTTGGGTTTCTCCACTTTCTTTCCAAACCTGGCAACAAAGTATTTCTATATTCCTTACAAATAGTGAAATCCTTTTCACTACATTTTTTTTTTCTTGCAGGAAATGTCAAGTGTGTGTGTGTGTGTGTGTGTGTGTGTGTGTGTGTGTGTGTGTGTGTGTGTGTGTGTGTTTTGGAGCTGAAGTCTCATTTTCCAGTAAGACTGGGAAAAGTTATCAGACACTGGGCAGGAGAGTAAGACATTTAGTGGATGCTCTTATTTCATTCTGTGGTTCAAATGCCATAACTTCTTCAAAAAGTTCTTCTGGAATTGGTGGAATATAAAGTTTAGAAGTGCTATAAAAATGCTGAAGGCTCTTGGAGGTCGTATGATAATTAATGAGTGAAGGCACTCCCAACCAGCACCACCATTTACGATTGCCCACGTTCAATGGTTCCCTGCGTGATGACTTCATGTCAGCTACCAACAGTGTTTTCATATTTACTCATTCACTGGTAATCTCCACTTATTCGTTAGTGTGTATACTAGTCGGCTGAGCCAATATTTGTGACATTGCCACAGTGAACAAGAAACTTTTGTTAAACCCTGCACATAAATGGGCGACACTATCCCTTCTCTTATGGGGTTTAAATATTGCATAGGGGAAGAGAGTAATTAATAAAAGAGCTTAAGTGAGCAGTATATACACATATGTATACATAGATATGCATATATAACTGAAACCACAGAGCTTCAACTACAGAAAACACATGCTTATATCAAACTCTAGTTTATGAAGGAAATACAGTTGTTTAATTGAATGACAAACTGTGTGTTACGTGTATTATATGAAATGTTAAATTTATTATACATAATTTATTGCAAGTTTTACAATGTAAATAGAACAAATTTCTTCAAGTTGTGTTTATACATCTTTGCTTGTTGATGAACATTCTGGTACAAATTTTATCCTTCCAAGGAATATTTATACAAGTTCACAGGAAAAGAAAGTGTGTATCCTGTACCAGAAGAGCGATGTTAATAGGAATTTTTATTATATAAAATAGTCACGATGTTGTAGTTCTTTCTATGTATATAAGATCTGTTAATGGGACAAATTTTCTTGAAATTTTGTTCTATATTGTGAAGAAAACATCAAGGAAAATAGTGAGATAAGCAATCAATCTCATAGACTTCCCCAAGCATCAGAGTGAAACAGGCATATCAATGCTTGGTGAGATTATGAGCGAGATGTTTTAAAGACCATACAATATTAAAAGAGCAACATTACTTTTTTTTTATTCTTCCAGGAACCAGCCTATTCTACTTGAATCAATCGACCCCCGCCAGCCTGAAGCTCTTTCATGAAAATGGCAACAGAAGCATCATCTATACTCTGACATCTGTGCACACACACCAGCGGCAGGCATGCCAGCCTTAAGAGCATAAAAATAGTCTGCAGGTCTGGACGCATCATCTGGTACCTGTTATCGGTCAGCAAAGATTCTGTGCTAAGTGGCTCCACGGATTGCACCAGGCAAGAAACTCGCCCCAGGGGGAAAAGCCAGGGCAATATTGCACGAAAGGGCTGTAGAACTGTGGCTGTGGTCTCAGCTAGTGACACTGATGATACCGAGGACAATTAGGAGAGAGGGTTTAGACTGTGAATGGGGAGCAATTCAGCTGCTACAATATCCCTGAGCAGACTGTTGCCTGGGGCAAAAGGACCCTGCTGTCCTTTGTTCGAACTGCAAGACTGTTAGAAAGGAGACCCAGGAAGGGAAATTTGTATAATTCATCTTGACTTAAAAGTTTAAGCTAAAAAACTTTGAATGAATTTAAATATTCATTTCTTAAATGTATAACTGATGTTGATGCCCCCTCCCCATCTCACCACAATTGTTTTAAATGTAAAGAAAATGCCTGAAGAGGAAAAAGTTTGTACCTGTTCAGGGAAACTAAGTATTGAACTCTGTCCTTTCCCTTCTGTGCCTTTGGAGTACTGTCCTGCCCAGAGTGGCCTCAGTCACTAGTGTACTGGTGTGATTATTACTGCCCAGCTTGGGCAGTTGTGTTTGAGGGTCTCTGGATGTAGCTTTCCCACCTCAGTGTTACAATGCAGCATAAACTAGTCAATCAACAATTTTAAAATTAAATATTTCTATGAAATCATCTATTACATATATTAGACAAAGTCATTTATTTTCATGGAAATACCAATATTTTCTGAAAGAAATTCAGTGATTAGATTTATAACATAAACCATCATGCCAGCAGCTATCAAAACCCTGAAAAAATTTTTAAACTCTTGTATGTAAGGAATCTAGAATATGTCAAAAGATAATGTTTCATTCTTAGAATATGTTGTTTTAAATGAAAACTATAAACAGGTAGTAGCTGATTAAATGTTGGCATTTTGATCTTAGGAAAAGAAATACTGTGCCATTCTAACAGCTTTTTTTTTCTTAATCAAGTCTATATTTTTAAACATTGAATTCTATAAAAGCATCATAAAAATATATGCCTCCTGTGTTTGGAATAATTCTACTTTCAATCTCAGAATAAAAGCAAGAGTTCCACACCATATGTAGACTAAAGTTACCTAAGTGTTCACAAGTTGACATTACAGTATGCTTTGTTGATATATATATATGGTTTTCAAAATAAAAAATACTTGATATATTCTCTTTGATACTAAAACACTTCTATCACACCCAAGAAACTTATACAATTTATTTTCAACAATAATCCTAACTTTTATCCTAGTGGTAGGATCAAATTAGGGAATGGTCACATTTTCCATTACTCAATATATAGTAGAAGCTAATAATATGAAAATAGATAATGCATAGAATATATTTTATTTCCAACAAATGACATCATTGTATCCTGTGAAGCTTTATTCCATGAGCAGATAACCTCGTATATAAATTTCTTAACCATAATATAATGAAAAGAGATGGTTCTAAATAAAGCATCCGTCAGACAGCGATGTTTTATGAATTTTTTAAAATCTGTGCCTATGGCTAATTATGTTGACAAAGGAAATACCAAAAACAAACTATCACCCAGAATCCTAGAAATTATACAAACTTGCACCTGAGAAGAATTTTCAATGGGGGGAAATAAAATCAGGCAGACCTCAATCATGGCTTATTAAATTACAGCTGGTCCAAACTGTTTGATATTCAAGCAGCTAATTAGCAATGGAGATGGCTAATTCAAACTCTAGGCTTTGATCTCTGGTTCACCCAATATTTATTAGGTTTATTTAAAAGAAGAGCAGAGAGGGAAAGTGTCTTGAGAGCTGGAGGAGACAGTCTGAACAGTAGTTTACTTATAATTTACAGACTTGTGGTACTTAATATATAATGCAATAATCTTCCTGGTGCCATTTGTCATTTGGATGCTGCCGCAGATTATAGCTTAGGGCACTGCATCTGTGCCCAGATCTGGCAGGAAATGGTCTAAAATCTTGAACAGCTGAGCATGATGTTTCAGTGTAGTTGGAAAATTCAACCTCTGCTCTGGAGGTCACTGCATGCTTCTGTCCTGACAGCCCAAATTGTTAAGCATGTGACTAATATGCATACAGAACACAGGCTGCTACAAGCTTGATGGCTGGTTAGCGGCTAGTCTTAATTTTATGTGACAGTCCTACGTAGGAAGTGCTGTGGGGGTGACTAAATGGAGCATATTGATGTCCCACTGGGTGTAGCCCCTGTTGTTTTGACAAATTCTCCGTAGCATTTATCAATCAGGCCTACAATGGGCAGGGGTGCTGAATATCTAATTCAGACATGCTAGTCAGGGCTAATAGAGCAAGATAGCATGTTATTCAATTTGTACTTGTTAGCAATGTCCCACTGTCACTGGGCAATTTACCTTCACACTTCACAAATGAAAAGAGAAATTTGCCGGGCTTCAAACACTTACATGAGTTACAAGCAAAATTTTAATTAGCATGTCATTACGGCAATAATTTATTGCCTCTTTGTAGTTTTTCCCCTAGCATACAGATTGCACTTTTTCTATGTTAGAAAGGGTGCTCGCAAAGCTTATGAGGCAAGTATTAATAAGGAGAGCTAATGAGCTTTAATATAAAAAGCATATGGATATTTTCTGCTTGGAGTTTTACATATTTTTGTATGGAAATAAAATCGATTATCTGAGATTTTTCTTTTTGAATATTCCTTAAATGTTTTTACCTACTGTGTTTTAATACTTTTTTTTTTTTAACAGATGCTTCCTTGCTGAAATTTCTTTCTAAACATTACACATGGTGGGCAAAACCACACAAAGTTAATGACCACAGCCAGAAGCACTTCATAGAAGCTTGGACACATCTATGGTTTTGCTGTGAGCACCTGTGAACACACAAGGTTTTTCCGGATTGGAAACAAAGTAGTGTGTATTGTTTTCTGCCATTTGTTTATGGAAAGTTGTCTGGAAATCCCAAACTTAGCAGCTATCAAGCAAGACACTAAGAAGGAAAAGCCAGGGGCAAAACCTGGTAGCCATTTGCTAGAGTGGCCACAAGCCAGTGTCAAGCAAAGAATGCGCTGTCTTGTTTAAGCCAACCAGAAGCCAGGGAACTAGCATGAAAATCTAATCATGACATTTAGGATGGGTTAACATAAAGTGGGGTAAATACTTTGACGACAGCAGTGAAGAAGATCAGTAAGTGATAATGGCCAAAACCTCCTTGTGTGAAAGGTGCATTCAAGCCAGTCAGAGTATTGATCGATAACGGCAAGTAAACAAACTAAATGTTGATTCACATTCTTGTACCCAAATACAGAAGCATGACTTTAGCAAATATTTCCTTTATGTGTTTCTCTATTGATAAAAATCTGACCTTATAGAACAACTTAATTATAGACTAGTAAAACTGCAGACTATGGCTTTACATTCACCTTGCATCAAGTCAAGTCTTGGGCAGAATCTCTGAATACCTAAAGCATCAAGAGAGTGTGTGGTCCATCTCTGTCCACTGCGTCCCTGTTGACATGGTGCGGAGCACCTAACCAGAACTCAGTAGTAACTCCTGAAAGAATAAACAAGTTACTGGCCAGATGAATGAGGCAAAAGACAGAATACATGAATGAGCAAACTTCCAATCATGGTATTCTTTATCTAGAAGGACAAATAAAATGCATCCAATCTGCTAGAAGTCATCCATCCTACGCACATCTATTGTTGCTTGAATTGAAAAAGAAACACGTGACAAGAGAATTTTAGGTATTTTGTGCAATGTCTACATATTCATTTCACCACGGTATTTCCTAGTTGTCTTTCATATCTTGTTTTTAAAATAATTTCTGCAACTCATACAATCAGTAAGCCACTGGAGTCATAGTTGTAAAACACATGACTGCCATTAAATTAATTATAAAAGTTTATCATGTGTGAGATATCTTATGGTTAACAATGATCTTCTGATTGTGTGTGTGTGTGTGTGTCTGTGTGTCTGTGTGTGTGTACGTGTTTGTGTGTTTACTACTGGAAAAGTTAAATCCAGTTGTTAAAAGTTTACTCTGTACTAGTGTATCTAGAATTAAACTTATTTTGTATCTATCTATAAAATTCTATACCAGTGAATTAAAAATAACCTTGTAGGTGACAATTGAGGCATCAAGTTGAGGAGTAGATTCACTAATCTACTTTTTGTTCTATCTTCTCTATATATTTCCATATTCCCCCTTCTTTCTTTAAAACCCTTATCTCCAAAGCTAAGAACCTAAGATAAAGGAAAAGAGAAACATCTTTGAGCCCAAACTTGTTTTCTCTCTAAATAAGACCAATAATAACTTGTAATTAACTCCTATTGATAATAATGCTCTATAGCTCAAGAAAGCAACCAAAAACCTACCTCACCCCCCCTTAAAGGAAATGGGATATCATTCTCTTAAGGTTTCTTCTGGCTGATTTGGAACGAATAATACCTTTGTAGGGGCCCAAATAAAATTGGGGAAATGGCTAAACAAGCTAGGAATAGCACTTGTGGTCCAGTTTCTAAATGTTGAGAAATTCCAGGCTGTGTTAGAGTCTGTTTTTCTTGCTACAGGTAGTTTATTGTATATATGTGTAATAATATAAATATATATGTAAAAAATTTAAAAATGTTTAATTAGAAAAAAGTTTACTCTGAAAGATGACAGCCACAATCTAGTCTTCCACAACACAATTATGTTTCATAAGAAGTGTTTCAACACATTAACATAAAAGTGTGACATCAACATGAATAATTAATATCAGCAGTTAGGATCTCATTTTTACAAAAGGACACTAAGCAGGCACACTTCTTTTTGTCATACCAGAAAATCAGGTATGACCTCTTGGGTTCTGTGTCTCATTAATAAAATAATTTAAGAAAGAACTCAAACAGAAGCTCAGGAACAATTTGATTAGAGTTAAAAAGAGAAACTCCCAGAATAGGCCAACTGAAAATCTACCCAGATGAGGAGAAAAGACAGAAAAGCCATGCTTTTTAAGCTGGCATGGAGGTTTGGCACATGACAGACAAGCAGCCTCTTAGAAAGCAGAGAAGTTCTAGAGAAAGAGGAAAGAAGCGCAAAAGTATCAGAAAAAGCATCCGGTCAGCAACCATGGGGAAGGGATGACAGAAAAAAAAAAAAAAAAAAAAAAAGGAAAAGGAGAAAAATCAGACATTTCTTATTCAGGTCTCAGAAAGGAAGGCAGATCCAGCTGAACTTCACAGTGGCTTGTGGGAACTGCTCGACCAATCAAGAAGTCTACGGATGAAAAGTATGGTGCCTCATTAAAAAAAACAGCCATTCTGACTCTCTACTTAGCATGGCACAATGAAAGACAGTCTTCTGAGGGATGGTACCTTGGCCAGATGATTGACAAGACCCAAGTGGACAGTAAGACCCGGAGACAAGCCATCCTATTTTGTCGACCACACGTTTTTCCATAATGGGCTTTTATTGCTACTCCAACATTTTATCTTTTTTAGAAAAAAATTTCTGTGTGGTGATATACCAATAATATTATACATTTAAAAGCTATATGAAAACATTACCTGTCAGTTCCTTTTTAAACTGACAGGTGGCTGTGTACAAATACCCATTTTAGGATGTTATTGTGATCTTAATGCTACGGGAGGATTCAGTGGAAGTGACAAACACGACCATGGATAAGGCAAGTATCTGGACCACAATACCAAACAACAGTGCATTAAAGGGTCCTAAATGTGCTTTTAGTCAAACGTAGATGATACAACATTCAGCTAAAAATGTCAACAAGATTTCTGGTGCGAGCCTTGGTGAACAGGTAAGATTTCAAAAGGTAGAGGTGTGGGACATTGGGGAAAATATGTATTAAACAAGAATAAGTCACATCAAAAGTGAACAAGTCAGTACCAAACACAGAAACATAGAAGTCAAGGAGCACCCAGGTTAGCTGGATTGGCGTGTCCCTATGAAGGCTGGGCCTTAAAGGACCCGGAGGCCAGCTTAACTGCTAGTGAAGGCCGGTCAATCAGCAATTTAGCATAACCACAGGGAAACTCAGATGGTCACAATCTCAAGGAGGCAGGCAGCGCAGTGGCTGCGGTAGATTAGGAAAGGAGTGGCTACCAGCCCAGAGCAGCTGTAGCTCTCAGAATGGTTCAGTAGAGAGCTTTCTTAAGAATTTGGTATCAGGAAGAGGTAAACTAAAGCTAGGTTTAAGTAATGACTCCTTGCATCTTATCAACCGTGATATGCCTTCACTAAAATTCTGTCCTAATAAATAGTGAGACTATAATGTCTAAATCATAGCTATGTTTATAGCATTTAAAAAAATGAACTATCACAATTTCATGTTTGATATCTGTTTTTGCTATTTAAATATTTATACCTAAAAATGCATAATTAACGAAACTTTGAAAGCATAGCTATGACTCTATTGAGGGGGAGAGAGAGAGAGAGACAGAGAGAGACAGAGAGAGAGAGACAGACAGAGAGAGAGAGAGACAGAGAGAGAGAGAGAGAGAGACAGAGACAGAGAGAGAGAGAGACAGAGACAGAGAGAGAGAGAGACAGAGACAGAGAGAGAGAGAGACAGAGACAGAGAGAGAGACAGAGACAGAGAGAGAGAGACAGAGAGAGAGAGACAGAGAGAGAGAGAGAGAGAGACAGAGAGAGAGAGAGAGAGAGAGAGAGACAGAGAGAGAGAGAGAGAGAGAGAGAGAGAGAGAGAGAGACAGAGAGAGAGAGAGAGAGAGAGAGAGAGAGAAGCATTTACTATGTATTATTGATCCAAAACTTAATAAAATACTGGACTTCTGTTGCCATAACAAATAGTAATTTTGGGGGGAGGGAAACTAACAACATTAAGCGGGCTTTTCTTGGTTGGTTGGCGCACGCCTGTAATCCCAGCACTCAGGAAGCAGAGGCAGGTGGATCTTTGTGAGTTTGAGGCCAGCCTGGTCTACAAAGCGAGTCCAGGACAGCCAAGGCTACACAGAGAAACTCTGTCTCAAGAAACAAAAACAAAAAATAAAACAAAACAAAAAAGATTAGAAATTTAAGTTTATACTCTATTTTTCTTTGTTTGAACCCAATCCTGTAAGTTTTCTCTAAACTGGATGAATAATCTGCAGACGTTGCTTGTGTGAAGAAATACCTCCTAATGCACCCGTGACATTTGTGTTCTTCTTAGGAGAAATCAGACAGCACAAAGATGCAGAGCAAGTAGTTTTCCCGGAGTTATCAATGTCAAACTCCAAGAGTGTTTTCTAACTAAGACATATTTTCATTCTTAAAATTCTTTTCATTGAAAATTGGCTGCCCAGTGTTCAATACCTAAATATATTTTATCCATAAAATATATACTTAATATATATAATATATTTACATGTAATAGATATTTCCATATATATTTAACATATGTAAATTTTTATTGCAAAGTCTGAAGGATATAAGATCTGAATCATAACAATAAAACTCTTTTTTTCTGTTTAACATTCTATTTTAAAGAATCCTTTGTAAATATTGTAATTTGTGTATTCCAATGGAAATTCAGACAATTTATTCACACATTTATTAGGTAAAAGGCACAAAATATAAAACTTTAAAGAATCCTATCCTCTGATCTACATTGACCTTCAAATAATCATGTGACTAATTTATTAATTCAATTTTCAATTGAATTGAAATTCCAAATTTCAACCAAACTGTATAGTTTTTCTTCTTTAAATGATTCTTTAAATAAACTTTTTTCTTCTTTAAAAGATTCTAAACAGTGTTTCACACCCTGCTATTTTTATTTTCAAATGAGTATCCAGGTAAATTAGGTTGACATATTCTAAAGAGTTAGAAGCATCTTTCTTTAACTCAAAAAAATTGCCAATAATTACTTCCAGAATATAGTATGGTTTAGTATCTCATGTTCAAATCCAAAAAATGGAGGCAGCTACTCACTAACAGGCTATAATTATAATTTCAAGTGGTGATTAGTTAAAATAATAAAAAATATGAGAAATATGAGTCATATTTCCAATGAAGAAAATGTGTAATAAGAAACATTTAAAAGCCACCCGAGATGATGGACATGCCACTGATAGTAAAATTTGGAAGGTGAAGACAGGGGGATTAGGAGTTCAACACCAGCCTTAGCTGTATTATGACTCTGTCTCAAATAATGAGGGTCCAGGAAGGGCGATATTTTCTATACAAGATCATTGAAATATAATATTTTGATAAAATATTTTGATAAAATAAATAATTATCTTATGTTTGAAATGAAAATAGATTTGTTTCAATTATATTCTTCCTATACATTATAATATGATATTATTCATATATTTATAAAATGGTGAGCACACGTATATACCAAATAACCAAGATGTAGGAAAATATATACTAAAGGTCTTATGATAAAGAGACCAAAATAGAATTAAAATAATACACACCTCCTCATTTCTTCTTCTCCCAGACCTGCATCCATAATCCATTAGGCCCTGATGTTATTATCTTCTCAGCAATTTCCGTCTCTGCCTCTCAAATCCAACTTACTATCCTAGGCTGCCGTGGAAAATGTCCTTTCACTCCTATCAGTTTCTTACAAAACATGAACCAGATCCTATGATCATGTTTAGAACTCTCCAACCTCCTCTTGTGCTTAGGATATTGGCATGTTCCATAATGCTATTCTGACCTCCTCTCCTCTCTGCAGCCTGGTCTCTTCTACTTTGTTATTGTAACAGTTCTTGCTCATCTGCTTAAAGAAGCTCTCCTGAACCGCAGCCTAAAGAATATTCTGACACATTCAAGGCCCCTGAACATAGCCAGAAATCTCCATGTATAATATGTATACATGTGTAACTTCTGAAAGGACAGAACTCTTCTTATGGTTGCATTCCTGAGTGCTTGATACATTATTACTGTGTGGAGAGTAAGTTTTTTTTTTTTTTCTTTTCTGAATAATCCATCTCAGCACCAAGGCATTTTGAAAGCTAACTCTAAGGAATGTGTGGAGTCTTCGAGCTCTCATCCACTGAAGACCCTGGTCTTCAAAATTCCCTTTTAGTCTTTACACCAGCAGATAGTTGTAGGTCTCTAAAGGTCACCATTCTCATCCATGTCTAGGCCCTTGTCATTGCTGGACTTTTTCCTGGAACATTTTCGTGTGTGTGCTTATCCTCCATCTCCCTATAATGACCCCAACTGCTACCTAACTGTCTCCTACAGTGCACCCTGTCATCACTGTGTGGGGTGAGCGCCCTTTTTTTCCTCCTTCATGCATATGAGTGTGCACACAGGTGTAATTGGCAGTACATGCTTGTCTAACATAAGGAGAAGGCTGAACGTTTAGGTAACACTAAGTCATGGCAAACTGCCTTTAAAAATAAGCTGAATTCTGGTAACAATGCAGCTTCAAAACAGACAGAAAAATTAGATGTTAAGGAAAGTACATAGCAAATCTATGTACTGTGATCACTTGTGAATCACACTGGTTGCAGCTATGATCATCAGAGGCAGGCTTATTATTATTATTTTAAGAGACGTTTCATCTCCATGATTTTCCATTGTATAAATGGAATATAATTGTCTACGGCCTACTTGTACATCTAGAGATGAGTCGCTTCTCTGCACCAGCGAAGTGTCAACCACAGTCTCTATTTCCAGTTTTTAAATAGTGTTAAAATATTTATACTGAAAACAAGTGCAAGAATACTTACAAAATAATTTAAAGGAAGGCCCAAAACCTTAGAACCATAAACAGATCCATTCACATCTATTAGATCTAAAAGATCCAAATAGATCTATTCAGTTGAAAAATATACAGCTGAAAGAGTTGGTGAGAGAAAATGAGATTTAAAATGTTCATAATTCATTAATTTAAGTTTACAAAGTACATGACACACTGGAAGTAGAGGGTGTCATCATGACAATCCTTACTTGATTAAGTAAATGTGGGTAGCCTATCATCTGTAGTATTAATATATAATACAGATTCATTAAATTTTAGTGTCATTTCTACCTTTATAAAATCTTTCATTAAAAACATACATATATGTGCAAAAACATATATATGTGCATATATATGAATATATGTATACATATATTCAAATAACAATTATATCTGGACTCAGTCAATTGTTGGATAATTGGAACAGAATTGGTTTTACAAAAACAAAGATGTGAGTAAATCTGGCTTAGATGTAGCATAATTTTTAAATCACATTTTTTCTTTAAACATTTTGCACTGACTATTATTGTGTGAAGAGTTGTTTTTATTTTGTGGTTTATACTTTGAAATCATGGCCTTAATGTCCATATTCTTCACAAAGAGAATAAGTCATATTTTATTAAAGGGTATGTAGAAATATATTATTAGTATGTAAACTTGTACTTTGATAATATAAATAAATTATAATTTAATTACCAAAAAAAATCTTACAATATGGTAGTGTATAATTTAAACTCTATCAATTTTTTAAACCTCCAAATGAAATTAACTAGAAGTTTATATTATATGTTAATGCTGTGGTATACTAATCTATTAATGATCTTTATGTATTTATTGCACATCTGTCATTTAGGAATAATATAATTAAGTTGAAATACTATTCAAACAATCCAAAAGATAAAAGAAAGTTTATTTCAAAGTTTCCCTAATCAAAATGCTCCTAAATCCAGTGAAAAAGAAGCTGCTCTCAACAAATGTTTCTTTCCTATAGACATTCCTAGACAACATGCTGAGTATAATATGAAAATACATGCAAATAATATCTGCTAAGTCCTGAACCAATAATGATGGCAGAGAAATTAAAATGTATTTTATTATATGTTGATAATAAAGTGGTATCATTCAAAAAGTTAAAACCAAAAATTCTATGTTTTCTGTCTCCTTTACTTGTAGTTTCCCTTTAACTGGTGGGATTTATTTTCATGTCTCTTAGAGGTCAAATTACATATTTCTCTAAATGACTTATTTTTATTAAAAGTTTAATTTCCTTTTCCTTCTGTTGAGGAACTAACACTTTCAAAGAATGCTTTTAAATGTGAAGCCAGTAACTGAGTGGCCTGTGCACTGTGACTAAGTATTTGTGCTATAGCTGACTGAGTGTCCACTATGACCGTGTATTTCTTCTGTAGGTGAGTGTCTTCTGTGACAATGGATTTCTTCAGTAGCCCAGTGAGTGTCTAGTACTGGAGGGAATGTTTACTGAGACCAGATAACCTGCCTTGTTCCAATTCCCCATGAAAAGTGCTTCCTTGTCTCAACTCTGTAGCCAAATACACCACGACTGGGCTCTCTACAGGGCTTCCACTGCTGGTTCATATGAGACGGAGGTTAGAGCACAGGTTGCAGATCTTCGCCAAAGCTTTCTACCCATTTCACCGGCTTCCCCCCTGAGAAGGTGAGTGTTTGGTGGTGGCTGCTGGCACTTCAGGCCTCCGGACACTCTTAGATCTACGTTAAGAAGCTAAGGAAAAACTGTGGTAGAGCCCTAAAGACGCCAGTGATGTCATTACTCACGTAGTTGGTCTTCCAGTCACGGAAACTCGCATTTCTGCACACAAGGCACCACTCTTGGTGTTCCAGATGATGGCAACAGCAACGGTCTAAGGCTATTGCTCTCTGGGGCCTAACAAACACTTTGGGAGAGAAAAGGCCTACAGTGTGTGAAAGGAGCAAATCATTAGGGTTTTCTGGCTGACTCGACAAACTTCAGATGATTTCTTCTCCCTTTGGAAGGAAATTGGAGCAAGCTGAACACTTGAAGGGAAAAAGTCACCCAGCCTGGCTTCATGCTAAACAGAAACAGCAACTCGAAGGCTCTTAACAGCTGTACTGGGACGCACACAGCACACTGTCGGCACTTTCCATGGGCCTGGCCTTGTTCTGAGTGCTCTTCACACACTGGAGTCTTTAACCTGAGTACTAAAGGTGGTAAGGTAGGCGTGCCCTTATTACCGTGCCTGTAGACAAGAAAATTGAAGCACATAGGGACTGAAATAAGTAACTTGCCCAAAGTCACAGGCTGTCTTAGTGGTAGCATTATTTATACTGGGCTCCAAAGGGTTTGTATGTGTGTGGAGTCGGGGGAGAGAGACTTTCTTCAGAACTCAAATTATAACTTGACTTACATCTGAATTTAGTCAAGGGATGGGGTGTCCCCTAAAAACGTGATGATAGTAGGAGAAATTAAATAGGCAAAGTGACAATTACAACCCTCCTGCCTGTATTGTACTGATTATAAAATCAGGCTGCAGAAGATGAGGACATTTTTATGTAACTGCTGGATTATGAGCTTTGAGGTGTAATGACATGACCTCCATCTACAGGGTATACAGACCAGGGAGAATTCAAAGCACTTGCTTGAATACCACACCAGGGTGGGCTAGGTTCCCAGGGACTGGAAGATGTCATGCAGGCATTTCCCAGCAAATGTGCAGACTCTAGGATTGGAAATTCAATCTGGGAATGCTGACAGGTACTAAAAGGTATCTGGGCTATACCCGGTTTGTCACTGTCCTGGCTTGCTTACTTAAATATCAGGGTTAAAATAGTCACAAATGGAGGTGACTCAGATAAGGTATCAGGGTAGTGGAATTCCTCAGCCTGACAGAATCCTTTATCTGATAGGATGTCATTTCTACCCTGTCACCCTCCCCAGGTTATCCCACCCAGCAACCCTAGCCTCCTTCCTTGAAGAGCAGTCAAATTCAACAAGCCGTTTTGCTCATTGAGCCTTCATCAACCTGACTGTTCTCCAGGAGCACAGCAGACCCTGTGGCTATCCTACGTGAGCTGCTGGTGTGGCTGGGGGTACAGTAGAGCCAGGAAGTCATCTGGACATAGAATTATCTGTAACGATGAGGAAGTGGGTGCTGTGGTAGCACATAAGGAACTGTTAGACGCAACGGATAGGGGAGCAATTTCTAAAAGAGGAACTTAATGAAAAAGAAAGAAAGAAAGAAAGAAAGAAAGAAAGAAAGAAGAAGAAGAAAAGAAAAAGAAGAAAGAAAGAAAGAAAGAAAGAAAGAAAGAAAGAAAGAAAGAAAGAAAAAGATCCAGGGTGAGTGACATGTATTATCAAATAGTGAATAGTCGGGGCTCAGGACGAGCCAGCGAACGGAAGACCTATAGAAGAAGGGCAGTGTAGAAGGATGCTGGTCAGGCGGAGCCAGAGAATGAAACGGAGCTAGAAGCAATTATACCACTAACTAGGTTACATGTAGAATGGAGGTGAGACTACGCCTCAGCAATGAGACTCAAAAATCTGCTCCAGGGAGGGCGTTAAAGGTACACAGGTCTACCTGGAAAAAGTAAAAAGTGCCTCAGCTGAAGAAAATGCTGAGGTAGGGGGGGGCCTCAGACGTTTTCCCATGTGCCCTGGGGCCCACAATTACCTGCTCAGAACTGTGCCCTCCAAGTCGGTATTTGGTTTGCTGTCCTAACTCTTACCTGTTGAGTAGATTGTTTGCAGCAGCGTTCAGAGAAGCAGAAACAATTGTTTTCTCTGTACTGTTAAAGTTACCGCCACCATTCATTTTGGGGGCTTTCTTGGTCTTTGCATAATTCTGAGAAACACTTAGCGGGTTAGTGGGTTTTGTAAGTCAGTTTGTTCAGTACTGAGTCCTGCCCGTGTGGCACGGCCGGTCATTGGGAGTGAACTTCTGGAGTCGGACAACATGGATTTTTGTGCTGACTGTGCCAGTTGCTGGTCATGCGACTCTGAGCAATTATCACATCCTCAGCTCCTCACTTTTAAGAGGAAGATAACAAGAAGCATCCTCCTCTTTGCTTCTGAGGAGATAATGAGTGAGGTGTATAACAGGATGCCTGTCTCATAATGAGCACAGAGCTTACTTAGCTGGTGGCACTCTAGTTATTACACACCATCATGCTAAGCACATGAGTGACACAAAAGGAAAACCCAAAAACTGGGAAAGCCTGAAGACAAAGGGCTCGATGGTTTGTTTGTAGTTTTTTGTTTTGTTTTGTTTTGTTTTTGGCGGGGGGGGCGGTGTCACATAATCAAGAAATGCTGACAATGTGAATAGAAGAAGAGTCAGGCCAGTGCTGCCATCTGCTCTATTTGTTGACATCTCTGTGAGATAAGCCTGCTCTTAGAACTGGATGCTCCTGTGACCCCTGGGATCTGTGACAGTGTCAGGGATCTCACCCAAGATTA
This sequence comes from Acomys russatus, assembly GCF_903995435.1. Taxonomy (NCBI): domain Eukaryota; kingdom Metazoa; phylum Chordata; class Mammalia; order Rodentia; family Muridae; genus Acomys; species Acomys russatus. The sequence goes on along the minus strand of NC_067166.1, from coordinate 3,306,938 downwards.
CCATATATTTGGGAAGGAAAGAAAGAAAGAGGGAAGGAAGGAAGGAAGGAAGGAGTTCATCAAGAGGGAAGGAAGGAAGGAAGGAAAGAAGGAAGGAAAGAAGGAAGGAGTTCATCAAGAGGGAAGGAAGGAAAAAAAGAAGGAAGGAAAGAAGGAAGGAGTTCATCAAGAGGGAAGGAAGGAAGGAAAGAAGGAGTTCATCAAGAGGGAAGGAAGGAAGGAAGGAAGGAAGGAAAGAAGGAAGGAAGGAAGGAAAGAAGGAAGGAGTTCATCAAGAGGGAAGGAAGGAAGGAAGGAGTTCATCAAGAGGGAAGGAAGGAGTTCATCAAGAGGGAAGGAAGGAAGGAAGGAGCTCATCATTTCTTCCGTTCTCTTGGAAACTGCTGTCATCTGCATCCCCTCTCATAGTATGTCCGTTCATCCCTCAGATCATCCTGAGTGCCCGCCTTGAATATTCCATTCAGAACAGCCTCCTTAACCCTCCCTACACCTCTCTCTCTCTCTCTCTCTCTCTCTCTCTCTCTCTCTCTCAAACATCAGAGAAACTCCACTTATGTAAATTAGTTCTTTATTTGTAAGTACCAAAAAGACAATATAATTACTTTAAGATTTTGTTCATTCTTTCAATATTTGTAGAAGGCCTACCAGGTACAATAAACTTAAATGAAGTCAAGAGACTGACTGTAAAAGATATTTATATTCCAGCAGTGGTAGCAGGTTAATTCATGTCAGGCAGCACTTCATATGAAGTGGGAGAGACTTGGGAGATTCAGAGCCACAGATAATCATCTCCTCCCCTTATGTGCATGTAGAACCCTACTAATGACTTCCAGACCTCACAAGTGCTTCCCGTGATAGTCACGGTAACCAGAGAGGAAAAAACTTGAGAAGACACCATCACCACAAACATGCCATTCAGTGACTGTTGACCATAGGCTTAACTCTTGGCAAGTGTACATTTTTTTCATATGAATGCTTAATATGGTGGTTAGCAGCAATTTTTCCATTTTATTATTTTATTCATATTACATCTCAATTGTTAGCCCTTCCCCTGTTTCCTCCCATTCTTCCCTCCCTCCCACTTCCCCCCTTCTCCCCTCCCCTATGTCTGTGATTGAGGGAGACCTCCTCCCCCTATATATGCTCTTAGAATATCGAGTCTCTTCTTGGTAACTTGCTATCCTTCCTCTGAATGCCGCCAGGCCTCCCCATCCAGGGGACGTGGTCAGAAAAGGGGCACTAGAGTTCGTGTGAGAGTCAGATCTCACTCTCCACTCAATGGTGGAGAATATCATGATCATCGGCTAGGTCTTGGTAGGGGTTCAAAGTTTGATGCCTATGTTCTCCTTGGCTGGTGCCTTAGTTTGAGGAGGACCCCAGGACCCAGATCTGCCTGTCATAAAGTTCTTCTTGTAGGTTTCCAGGACCCTGTGGGTCCTACTATTTCCTTATTCTTCCATATTACTCTCGCCTAAAGTCTCAATAGGATGTCCTCTCCTCTGACCCACTTTCTTGGTAAGTAAAGTTTTTCATGGTACGTATCCCTTGGACTAGTGTTTTGATATAAGTGAGTATATACCATTTGTCTCTTTTTGCTTTTGGGTGAACTCACTCATTATAATAATTTCTAGATCAATTCATTTGTCCACAAATTTCGGGAATTCCTTGTTTTTAATAGCTGAGTAGTATTCCATCGTGTAAATGTACCACAGTTTCTTAGTCCATTCTTCTGCTGAGGGACACTTAGGCTGTTTCCATGTTCTGGCTATTATGTATAAAGTAGCTATGAATATGGTTGAGCATATGTCCCTGTTGTGTGGTAGGGCATTTTCTGGGTATATTCCAAGGAGTGGGATAGCTGGGTCTTGAGGAAGCCCTATTCCCATTTTTCTGAGAAAGTGCCAGGTAGATTTCCAAAGTGGTTGTACTAGTTGTTAGCAGCAATTTTAAGACTCAGCTTTGTATTCCAAAGGCATCTTTCAATATTATTGTCTAAGTGACTTTAGGTAAATTGCTGAGTTTTCTAGTAGGACCTAGTGGTCCACATAAGAATATTTTAGAGGTATCAATTATAAAATGAGTCTGCTAACTTGGCTGTTATTAAGCACTGGATTTAATATTAGTATGTTAAATCAACGTCATTGACATCAAGAAGTAATGTGTTGCTTTGCATCCTCCTACTCATGTGAATGCATTCAAATTTTATTTTTATGCATGTAGTGTATGCCCTTAAACACTCTCCAGACTGCTAGCCTCTGTGCACACACGATCCTACAAACATGTGTCTGCAACACCTCAGTCTATTTTATTTTTCTCTGTTTTTATAAGTGTGTGTACGTATATGTGCACGCCCTTAATCCTATGTGTGTGTGTGTGCAAGCAGGATGCGAAGACGGGAGGTAAGCCTCTGGTACCGCAGCATTCCTGGGAATGTTTTCCACTACCTTTAAGACAGTTTTTTGGTTTTTGTTTTTTGGGGTTTGTTTTTGTTTTGAGTGTGTGTGTGTGTGTGTGTGTGTGTGTGTGTGTGTGTGTGTGTGTGTAGCTTGCCAATGAGGCTACACCCAGCTGGCCAAAGGGCCTAGGAATCTATTTTCCTCTTGGCATTGGACACAGCTTCTAAAATATAAACCAAGGTCTCCTTTCTTTCTCTCTGATGTGTATGGGTGGTTACCTACATGTATAAATGTGGAGGCTGACTTTGCGTGTCTCTCACTGTTGCTATCCGCCTTATTTTTTTTGCGACAGGACATCTCACTAAATGCAGTACTGTCTGTTTCAGCTAGATTGGCTGGCTAGCAACCCCCTGTGACCCACCCACCTCTATGCCATTTCCTGCAAAGCTGTGATGATGGGCATCACTAGCATAAACCACACCCAGCTTTCTATGTGGGGGCTTGGGATCCGAACTCAGATCCTTATGTTTGTGCAGTGAGCACTTTAACCACTGGGCCTCTCACCCAGCCACCTCTTTTTGAATGTATAGAAGTATTAGCACATTTTATGTTGCCTGCCTTCTGGTGCTAATATCCAACCTTGTGTTACCAAAAAATACTGCTGCAGAATGGAACGCTGTGTTCTCTGCAGTGTCTTGTGAGGAGAAATAGAAAGCCCAGGAACTTACTTCTGAAGATGGCATTTATAAGTGGCCCACTGCAGATCTGGGCCCAGGGGTCCTGCTCAAACTATGGTACCCGCCAAGGAAAAAAAGTGCAGTAAACTTTGAACCCCTACCCAGATCTAGCCAATGGACAGGACATTTTCCACAGTTGAGTGGAGAGGGGGGTCTGACTTTCACACGAACTCTGGTGCCCCACATTTGACCACGTCCCCTGGATGGGGAGACCTAGAGGCACACAGAGGAAGGATAGCAGGCTACCAAGAAGAGATTTGATACCCTATGAGCATATACAGGGGGAGGAGGTCCCCCTCAGTCACTGTCATAGGGGAAGGGAGTAAGGGGAAAGTGGGAGGGAGGAAGGGAGGAATGGGAGGATACAAGGGATGGGATAATAATTGAGATGTAATATGAATAAATTAATAAAATATATTTAAAAAAATAAGTGGCCCACTGTCTTTCTCTTAAAGCCAGCTGGATTCATCCTGATGTCAAAGGCAGTGGATAAATAAGGTGAAAACAAATTTTGTGATTATTTTTTTCCTCATCTGTTTTCTAGCTTTTTCTTTTTCTTTCTTCCCCCTCCCCCCACTCCGCACCCCCGGTATTTTTTATGTCCCCTGGGTTCATGAGAATTTGCTTTTCTTTAACCTTCCCTTGCAAAGCTATTTCATTTTCACTGTTTCTAGCTAACATATGAACCTGGGAAGGACCATAGTAGCCGTTGTATAAGCACAGGCTAGGAGATGACCCAGTGGGTGAAGAACCTAACACACAAGGACGAGACCTAAACATGGATGGCCAGTTCCCACACGAAAACTGGCAATGACAGTGTGTGTCTGTAGCCCCAGCCACTGGAAGGGAACAGCCAGGTAGGTTCCCAACTTAGTCAGCAAGTTGGTAAGCTCACGCGCACAGAGAGAGAAAGAGAGAGAGAGAGAGAGAGAGAGTCAGAGTCCCATGTTTAATCCCCACGACTACATAAACCAGACATGGGTGTGACTTGGGTGGAAAATAAGCATATTCTGCCAAAGGTTTGCCTCTCCTTCCTTTGAAATTCCTTCAATTCCCATGACAAATTATTTAATAATTTATAGAAACATTGGTGCAGAATGATCCACACCACTATTATGTGTGTTGGGCAAAAGGGGTAGGTTATGGGTGGTTTCAAAACTGCACATGGATCGTTTAACAGAGATGAACTCTCAACTTGACCAAAAAAGAATAATTTTGAAAATGAAATCATCAGGGACTCTGAGAAACCCATCTTCAAATGTGGACTGTTCATAAAGTACTAGAAAAATTCCAAACAGCTGTGATATACACTGCTCCAATGCAAAGGGAATTTGGAAATTCCAGGGATTTAAACAGTATAAACAGATTCAATATATTTAATAACTCATGGAAATTCAGCTTTTTCAAGGAACAATTGCAGCAGTGAATGAGCATCATTCATATTACACCATATGCACTGTGCCAGACATGTAAGAAAAACAATATATTTATATACATATATGTGCATATATATTATTTTCCACAAAATACTTTTTCTTTTTTTTTTTTAATAAAAAGGGTTGAAGAACAGAGGTAATGGTTGTCATTATCAACTGTTTTTCCTTTTGTATTTCTTTCTTTCCATTTTTCACATGCAAATTTAGAGACTCTGGTGTTGTGGAGATTTTAAACATACAACACCTAATTAACACAAAATTAAAAAACCAGGATGTGAGGAAAGCATTGTTTTCAGACAATACCCAACGCTTGCATCTGAAACATCACTCGAGGAAGAAGGCCTCTCACGGGCTGAAAGGTAGAGGCCCACCTGCGGCAGAAACCTTAAATGAAAAATAAAGAAGACTGGGTTGTAGGGTGCCTTTCCTCCCTCTTTAAAATAAAATTCTTTAGAGCATAGAAGACAAATGGCACAGAAGTGAAAGAGCAGTGGTGCAGATTGGATAGGCTTACAGCGTAATTGAATTAAGGCTTGTGTGCTACGTATGACCACAAAGCAGGCCTATGGCTAGGGCCGCTGAATGGAGGTGGCCTGCCTGTCAATAAAGACCCTTTAAACTGGTTAAATGCATCCTAAGCGAGTGCAGAGAGCTTTCTAGCTAACAGGTGGCTAAGTAAACCTCAGCTGGTGTCACACAGGGCTGTCACACTGGCCTTCTTTAGGATAATTTCACCCCCCTTTAAAAAAAATTGTTACTGTACTTGCTGTGGTAGAAACAATTTAGGGATGAATAACTTCTTTTTGGTCCCTAGAGGCACTGGTGGCTCCCTCTCCACCACCCCCGCCCCTCCCCCCCTTTTTTTCTTGTACTCTCATTCCCCCTCTTTTTCTCGGTCTTGCTACTGAATTAACATAAAGGAACAGAGACAACAGCGCACTGAAAAGCATGGCTGGTTGGGGGATTAAGTATATCATTGAAAGGAATTATGTTGTGAATGGCAGGAGGGGTCGGCGCTTCTGTTCCCTGGTCCCATCTGTCCTGAAAGAATACCTTGTTGTAATTACCCCCAGATGGTTTGTGGTACACTGGGGTCTGGACTGCCAGGTGCCACTGTGCCCTGCTGGGTGTGATAGTCATTGCTACATGCAGCGACAAAAATGGACTTTATTGAAACCCAGTTTCCTTCCAGGGTATTACACAAATATGAAATGAACCTGTCTCATGGAGAGGGAGCTTTGTTTGTTTCCAAGGCGAAAACAGTCTCACCTAAGATAAGGCCGACTGGTTATTTTACTTTCAACAACTATCCTAAAAGGAAGAAGCAGAAGCAACTCGGCTGTGTATGCTGAATTTAATGCAGGGGTTTTGTTTTTGAGGAGCAGAAATGGGCAACATCAACAGCAAGACTTTTATTTCTTGACGTGAGTTGGTTTTAAAATATCACTGGAGCCCTTGAATACTGTTTTGAGCATTTTCTTATTGAAATTAATGAGAAGTACAGCGAGTTGTTGTATCGCAAAGCAATATACACATTTCTGTCCTACTGAGCAATTATTTATTCACTGTAAAATGTGCCTCATCAGCTATTTGATAAACAATATTTGGACATATTTTATTGTATCTTAACACTGATATTTTTATAGAATAAGATATTAAAACTAAATGTTTTTAAGGCTTACATGTCTTGTTTTGGACAAAGATGAGATTTTACAAAATTGTGCTTTACTTTATTTTTCATCATCAGAAAATTTTATTTTAAAATTTTAATTGACTTAGCAAATTAGCATGAGAATATTGGTAAAAGGTCACAGTTATGTGATTCAATTAGGTTCATTTGGCTTTAACCTAATTATATTTTCAATAAAGCTGGTAGCTCTTTAAGAAATTGAACAACAAAAAGCTCTTTGCTCATTTTAATTTAAAAAATAAAATATCCCTCTATTTCATATCTTCTTTATAATTTTGTCTATCTTAACATTTTTGGATATTTATCCAAACTCATTAAAGAATAAATTTTTCATTGTAAAATTTATACAACTTTAATATAAAAATCAAATTTTGGAGTAGAACAGAAGAATGGATTTTGAGTATGTATATATTGTGTGTGTATTGTGTATATTCCCATAGGAATGTTATAATTCTTACATGATATAAAGCAAACCATACTAGGGATAATCCTAATGACAACAATTCCTTTTAGGATCTATGGGACACATATTGAAACTTGTACACTACATTTCTTGGCTAAAGTCAAAGCAAAACTAAAACACCTATTTTTAAGATTGTTTTTAGAGCACTCAGCACGGGCAAGGATCAAGTTCCTTACGATGTATGCACATCATGCGCTAAGCTCATGCTCAGCCCACCCTGCCCTCTTGTCTCCCGAAACCCGTCCTCCTCTCTTAGCACATCCTCCTCTGCACGCTTCTTGATGCACACGTAACACGAAGCTAAGTCTACCGACAGCCAATCGGGGAAACGGCATTGGAAGACTTGCTTTATGTGTTAGGACCAACTGAACCACAGCACTGAGCTTTGTCAACCGAGAACAGCTTATAAACAAGCTTGAGGTAAAAGTTGCTGTGCATACAAACACCGTCCTGAAAGTCTACATAAATGTCACTGTATTTTGATGCAAAGTAATTATTTTTTTAAAATTAATTTTACTTAACATACAAAATAACAGGTTTTTATTACTTTCTCGTGTGTATTTATATGTCCTTGTACCTTGATCACAGGTGCCCACCTGTTACTCCTCCTTGCCTGCATCTGCTGTTTTGCAGTTCCTTTAACCTCCCCCAAAACGATCCCATTTCTGCTTAGCATCTGAAACCTACGTACAGACATACAGCAGGAGGGAAGATGGGAGGTAAAGTGTGAAAAGAGGCTGAAGGTTGGACTCCTGCTCCACCCTGGGCTCCAGCTCAGTGGTCTCTGTATCCACAGAAAACTTCTTAGACTTCTCACCCTGCATGCTGACTGTAAATTAACTCACATCTCACATATATGTGCATAGATGTAAATTATATATAGATAGATGTAAATTATATATATGTGTAAATTTCAGACATATACAGGCATACATGTAAAATATACTCCAGTGCTAGAGAGATGGTCTATCAGCTAAGAGTACTGCTGTTTCAGAAGACCTCTGCTCAGTTCCAAGTAACCGCAATAGCCAAGCTGAGTTTTTCTCTGTAGTATCATGCATATGTCTATACTCATGCACACAATAATTCATAAATAGAAGTAATGCAAAGAAGTAAATTTGTTCAGCATTCCCACTGGGTACATAGGAAAGAATCTAAGACTATAATGGTAAAAAGTTTTCCTAGCCGGGTTGTTTAATGGCTCAATGGAGAAGAGGCAGAGTAGGCAAATAGAAGCCGGAATCTGTGCTCTTAATTTCGTGTTTACAAAATTTCCACATATACCATCAATTCTCCATCATGTGGGGACCCTTGGATAAACGGTATTAGAGTGTATTTTGAAGTAATGGGCTTACTGAAGATTATGTCTACCTGTGTGTAAATGTTGTGACAAACCCATTGTTCTGTACAAGCAATATGTGTGAATAATAGAAAGAGATTTCTGTCGGAGTTTCTCTACTTCCTTTCCTTTCTTAGCCAAGAATTTTCATTGAATCTGCTTCCTAGATGCTTAATTACTTGAAAATTCAAATTATATTTCATGCTTCCTTTTTTTGATATACTTAACACTCAGGGTTTGGGGAAATCTGGCTTACTTCTATATGAAAACAGAAGCCAAAAGTTGTTGCCCTGGCACTGTAATGCCAATATACCAGAAGAATCTCCATGGTATTTTACACACACATATCTGAACAAACGCATCAGACTTGTAGGGCTTGGGAAACATCATAACACTTAGAATATGAAAACATACTGGGCAAAGAATGGATGAATGTTCTGCTAGTTTGAAGCACATCACTTTTAAATAAGTTGTGTCCATATAACATGAAGTCAATCAAAATCTGCGACTGGAGTTAGAATTCCCAAGCAAACTTTAATCCCTCACAGGAATTTATTAGACATTATGCTTTGCAGCTCGCCGTGCAGACGCCTCTCCCATCATTTCAATGATAGCAAGCTTTTATCTTTACAAAGTAACCAAGTTAGGTAGAGAGATGATTTCTTTTTTTTTTTTTTTTAAAGTCATCTTTGCTTTGAATTGAACTATGCCTACTGGTAGACCAATTTTGTACTCTCTTAGGGAAAATTCTATATTGAGATCATAGAAATACCATTGCTAACAAAAACCTAGAGAACTCACAATACATTTTTTAAAATTCCAATTCTTTTCAGAATTGTTTTTCACTTTTTAAATCATAATTTATTCACATTACATCCTGATTGTAATCCTCTCACTCTTGTCTCTCCAGAATTTATAGTCCCCCCTTTTTTGGCACTGTCAATAAGTTTTCTCAATTTTCTTTTCTTTTTCTGTCACTTGAAAAAAAATCATACACGTCATAATGTGTTCTGATGATTTTCTTCCTCTCAGATTCCTCTCATCTCACTCCTACCTTTACTCTATGCCCTCTCATCTCTATCAGTTCCTCTCACAGGGCCATGACTTCAGCTTTTATTTTGTGACCCGTATTATTTAACCAGGGCCATCTGTGTGACCATTGGATCAGAGGTGTCCTTTGGGACCTACTGGGGTCACAAGTGACACACAGCTGAAGCCAGTGATCCTTCCTTTCCCTGAATCTTTTGGTAGCAAAGAATTGTAGCCAAAACCAACAACAACAACAAAATTAGCCTCGCTGCCGACAGGACTGTTTCTGAGCAGACCACTGCGGGCCTCCACAGCTGCTGTGAGTTCCGGATCACAATGGCGGGCAGTATCCTGACCAGGAGAAGAGAGCATTGAGTGCTTCTCTCCCTCTCCCAGCTTCGGCATTCTTTCTCCAGCCTCTTCTGCAGTGTTTCCTGAGCCCTAGAGGGGATAGTATAAATGTCTTGTTTAGGGACGAGAGCTCATCCATCACGTGATCTCAGCACCTTGTGCAGCCAGGAGCATCTCTGCATTTGCTGTTGTTCATTGGGAGAAGAGGGAGATTTCTCAGGCCAACAGTAGAGTTTGTCCGTAAGTAAAAACTTCAATACGGAGAGCCAGCTTGATGCCATGTCAATTTAGCTAAGTAATATTATTCAGTTTTTACCTAGGACCTATGATCTCCCTCACCATGGGCATTGACTGTGTTTACAGTTCCAAGCACTGGATTCCTCAGTCTTCAGACACGGCCACTTGCCCCCCCCCCCCCCCCCCCCCCGTACAGGAGTTTCTGCCATTGGAGGTGTGACAAGCTGATGTCCTTTGCTCAGTGACCACTTCTGTGGCACATACTCTAAAATAACAGAGGAAACTGTCAAGGCTTCCGGGCAAAGGTGGCATGTAGATTCATGAAACATCCCATACTTGTACCCTGTACAACTCCAGCTAGTGGGATGTCAGCAGGAGGCAGATTCGTTGGGACAGAAATCAGAATAATGGCTACCAGTGATGGGGAAAATGAGGAAGTACGATTTCATAAGTACATAGTTTTATTTTGCCCGAAAAAAAGACTTCTGTGATATGCACTCAATGTCACTTAACTGTAGTTCTGTTTTTTGGTTTTTTTTTGTGTGTGTGTGTGTATGTGTGTGTGTGTGTGTGTGTGTGTGTGTGTGTGTGTGTGTGTATTATATATTTTATATAAATATGTGTATATATAGGTATATATTATGAATAGATTTAATATATTTACGTGTACCCATGTGGGAGTTTATTGCATTTGTATGCAAGCATTGGAGCCCAGAAGTTACTAGTCTCTCCCGCAATCGTTCTCCACCTCACTTTTTGAAACAAAGTCTCCTGCTGACCCAAAGCTCACCAATTTGGCTAGCCTCAGGGACTGTATCCGGTGCTAGAATTACAGATGTGTGCTGTTGTCCTCGGTTTTTCACTAGTGGGCTGGAGATCTGAACTCAGGCCCTGACACTGTGCTACAAACGTCTTACCAACCAAGCCATCTACCAACCACTGAACTTGCTTTGTTTTGTTTTCAGCTGTTTGTTTTGGAGGAATACTTGCTGTGCAGCCTGGCCTGGCCGTGAACGCAAGATCTTCCAGCCTCTTTCTCCACAATGCAGTGCTTACAAACAAGCACCATCATGAACAGCTTGAGCTGTACATTTAAATGTCATCATGGGAGCAATGTGTGTTTTACCACAGTAAAAATATGGCTATTAGCTAGGACTATTGAGCTATTAGCTCAGTAGACTCAAGCAGGAGGATTGTGGGTTGAAGGCTAAGTGAGCAACACAGCTAAATAACTTAACTACACCTAACCCCACCCCAAAAGCAAGCAAACAAAACCCCTCAAATTTTAGTGTTCTGTGGTCCCTTTATATGCATTTGCAGAGAGGTTGCGAATGTCTATAGTTAACCAGGGAATCACACAACTGCGTCGTTAAGTGATTGTCAGAGCCTAACACACTGCAGTCAGCACTGCTACTCTTAATCAAATACTTGATTGTACAACATATATCTACAGAGAATTGACTGAAGGAAATATAGTCCATGTATTCCTATAGATATCCTATATATTTGCAAAGGAAATCTATCCTTGGAATAAACTTGACAATTAGCCACATATCTGGAACATATGTGGCCCCTTGTAAACGGTTCCTTGTAAATGCTTTTATTGAACGTGATTTGGCATTATGTCATCATCAGCCTGTTCTAACAGTCACTGTAAGAAAGAGCCCTGTGAGGTCTATTTATTGCACTGACTTTCCACCTATCTTGAGAATGTGCGGTGTTCTCTTTTCTGACTGAGGAAAACTGTGATTTCATTACAACAAATGAAACTTTTTCTTCCTTTCTTTCTCTTTTCTTTTCTTTCTTTTTTTGTAGGTAATGGAATAAATATAATTATGTTCTCATGTTTTCCTATCAACTAGAAAACTCATAAGCCAAATGCCTATTACAGAGTTTTTCAGACTTTACAGTATGTATTTTCTTTACTCAATTACTATTGCTTATTTATTTAACACAGGATCTCACTATATGACTCAGGCTGGTTTTGAACTCTTGATTGCCCTGCCTAAAACTCAGAGAGTTCTCAGATTACAAGCATGCATTATCAAGACCAGACCATGTATTTTCTATTGACAAATTATTCATTCAGACTTACTTTATTCTCTTAACTTATTCCATTGTTTCTATTGTTTTATACAGTGATCCACTTTATATCCATTTTTGAATAAATTAGGAGTTACTTATAATTAATGTTGACTAACAAATTCACTTTCTTTTAATTCTAATGAGAAAAATGTATATTCTGATTTATGGTATTTTATCATTTATTTGTGTTTACACATATGCCATTTATACTGTAGATTAAAATCTCTTTTCAACATTTTCAAACTACTATTATTACATGTGTGCATGATAGTTTGTGTGTATGGGGGGGGGAGAGAGAAAGAGAGAGAGAGAGAAATTGTAGGAATAGTGGGAAAATACCTTTGCTCCACATGTAAAAAATACTAAGAATAGACTCAATACACACATATATACAGTGCGTATAGTATATACGTACCACATACATAAAACAAATCTAATGTCTCCATATTAATCATTTTGTCATATATAACTTTGTAAATCTACACATTATGTTACACATCATATGCTTTACATATATGCATAAGGTTTTTTGTCTATTATAATATGCATACACTCATATGAGCACATAAGATAGAACTATACAACTCAGAGACATATCTTCTCCATAATAGATCACACTAGTTCGAGATGTCAAATAAGACAAACACAGTCTTCTGTTTTCTGACTTTTCTAGTCTAATTTGCATATTCATTTCTGGGCTCCATTGTGAACTTTCAGAAGTAAGTTCTAGTATAAAGTTTTTTATTAGAAATAGTCACATCTGAGTTTATTCCACTGTCTCTACCCAATCAATTTTCTTCTCATTTATGGCTTTATATTCAAAACTACAGTCCACTTTTTCCTAAGCTCCAACCACATACTCAACCCTCCCGTGGAGGATCACTTGCACCTTCGTAGCATAGTTTCTCAAACTGAACCCATTACGCCCCAATGACAGCGTTCTCCAAATGAATAGCTTGTCTTAAACCCCTTCCTCTCATGGTTATCCGTGCTGTCTTATCCCTCAAGCTGGATGTCTGGGCATGATTCATGCTTCATTATCATCTCTTACATTTTTGCTCCATGGCATGTCTCTAGCTGCCCTTCATCTTACCTTCTGGACACTTCTCAAGATCCTCTTGGAAAGCACTCTAGTGCTCGCTCTCTTCAGTGAGATTCTGATAATTCTACTAACACCACCTCAGCAGAACAGCCCAGCCTCTTGTGACTCTTGGTGTTTAATATGCAAGCTTTACCATGTGTCATCTGGGGCTGGAGCTACATCGGCACCATTCTACTCCTGAGATCCCTTCTGGATCCTTAGCATGGTATGTCTGTGTTTTTGCTTGTTCTGTCTCTGCCCAAGGACTGAACCTATAGTAATGCCTGGAAGATATGCTGTGCCTCTTGCACAATAGGCTCTTGGAAGTCTCCAAGATTCGTTGTCACCAACCTCTAGCTGAGGAATCTTTACTTCCCCTTTTCAATTATCCAAGGAGTGGTGAGAACACAGCTATGAAGAGCAGAGGCATCTCAGGTCAGCTTCCATCCCAGCACCTGACGACATCACTAAAACTGATTGGCTCAAGAAGGAATGGGTCAAAGCATGACTGATAGATTTTGTATTAAGAATCTTTACTAAACCATAATAATGATTTGGAGGGAGAAAAGAAGGGAGAGAGAGGGAGGAGGGAGAGAGGGAGTGAGGGAAGGGAGAGAGAGAGAGAGAGAGAGAGAGAGAGAGAGAGAGAGAGAGAGAGAGAGAGAGACTGTGAGACAGAGAACAACATTCTATTTTAAAGGGATTATAAACTGAACTGAGTATATGATTGTGGCATAGAGCCAAGCCTACCTTTATAGATAGAGATAGCTTTGATAGACTGCAGTACTTTTCATAGCTTATTACCTGCTGTTCCAGAAAATTCTAAATAAATTGTAATCTAACTGACTTACCTTAATATTTTAAAATACATACTATCAAAGGAACTGAGTATTTTCTTTCAGGTAAGGATATTAAAAAGTCACACACCAAAGTAATTAAATACCTGTTCATCCAGGTGAGTGTATCAATAAGCCACATTTATTTATTCCCAGTCTCATAAATTAAGGTGGTTGTGATATGGGGTGTGTGTGTGTGTGTGTGTGTGTGTGTGTGTGTGTGTGTGTGTGTGTAGTTTAGGTCCAGTGGCAGATTTATGAACACACACTAGCTCATATTCACTCCCACTGGGAAATAGGAAGCACTGTTGTGTTTTTAAAGGCAGCTGCCTCCCACACTGTGCATTTTCTAGAGCTTCAAACATGTGCTTCCAAGGTCAGTGACATCACGGCAGCAGAGCAATTGCTTCCAGTGCAGTTAGAAGGCAGAGATGGGTTAGATATCACAATGACTATAAAGGAACTCTAGCATAAAAGAGCTATGGAGACACATAACAAAGAGAATCGGTATGGCGGGGTGACACCTAGGTGAGCTAGGGGACCTCCAGCTGCAAGCCAGGCTCAGAGAGCCCTCTTAGTCCATTTCAGTTGGCAAATTTGATCTTCATAAAAAGTAACAGTTCTCAATTTTAAAAAAAGTTAGAGTGATAGTGGGATAGAATGAGAGGTACCCAAATCATTTGGTAACACAAATTTCACAGTAGAGTTAAATTTGGCCTTATTTCAGCCCTTTCATTAAGCCACAAAATTAAGTGATATAAATTTGTTTAGAATTAACCTCTGTAAGATTGGGTAGATTACAAGTGTTTTGGGCCATTTTATTTGTATCCACTTGCATTACATTTTTCTTAAACAACTATGCCACAGAAGAAAGCTTATTTAAATCTGCTTTCACAAATAAGCAAAACAGAAGTCTCTACATAGAAATGCTCTCTGTCTTCCTTGGGCACACGCTGTTATTGATCTTTAAAGTATTTTCTCTGCACCTAAATGATTCATCCCATCTCAATGTCATTTTATAACACAAAAAGAGATGCGCCTCAGGCCGGTACCACATGTTAGGAGAATCCATTGTTTTTACTCTACATTTTTATATAGATCATAATAGGCTATTTCTTTATTAGTGCCTTAAAAGTACAAATTAATGCAATTATATATTACTTCTACATACATAAACCCAGTGCACTGATTATAACATATGTATATGTAAGGCATATAAACAAGTTTGGCTGTGTGTTCGTATTTTATGTTTGAAAGGCAGCTAGTAATTTGCATTTGTTTGGGACAAGAAAAAAGAAGAAAGCGAAAATTCTCAGAAAGTTCAAACATCAAGATATGAAATGTAGCCTCGCATGTGATGTCTCTTTGATACTGTGAAATGGGGTGTGGGAATAAGTGGGAAAGGCTGTGGTGAGGGCAGAGGACAAAGGGGGGGGAGGCAGCGGGGAGGAGGGGGGAAAGAGCGAGTAGGGGGGAGGGACGGAGGGGGGCCGAAGGGGGTGGACCAAAGCTGATCTAAATAAAAACCCTTATTGGCCCCAGGAGGCCTCAAGTGAGAAGCATTTCTTCTGTCCTCAGCGTTTCAGGGCTTTGTTTGTTTTGCCTTGCTTTGCTGGCCTCGCCTGGCCCCAGCAGAAGTCACTTCTGCACCCTACCTTATGCTCAGCCTTGGCTGCTCTTCTGCCTGTGCTCACTCAAAGCCACAGTCCAGAGTCAGGTGGCGCTGCACTGTGAACTCGCAGCACAGCAGGAGCCTCAGGCTGCCTTTGACTGCCTCTTGAAAGGGCCAGGTAAATGACCATCCTTGATGCACACCTTGCTGTTTCAGACCTCCTCATTAGGATTCTAACGCCTCTGCTAGACTTCTGGCCTCAGATTATCATAAAGCCGTGGCTCACTCACTCTCACGGTTTTCGAAACTTAACATCAAGAAGAAAGTATGTGCAAAATTTAATATTAAAAAAAAAACCCACAAAATCTCAAAGGTTTTGTACTTTTAAACTCAGATTTGAAAGATACATACACAGAGTCATGGACACACACACGTGCACCATGGGCTGTTTCGTGCAGAACAATGGATGATACATGAAGAACTCCTTTGATCATTTCTTCACCTCTGTTATGTACCCTTTTTCTAGCCAGAAACATTGCCAAGATAGTGATGCAAGATAGTGGTATGTTCCCATCTGGTCAGTCTCTTCTGCACACGTAAGTGTACAACCATACTGATAATTTATATTACACACACACACACACACACACACACACACACACACACACACACCAGCTATGTAGCATGGTAGCTCATGGCTGCAATACAAGTACTTAAGAGGCTGAAGCTGACCCTGGGTCACATAATAAAACAGTTTCAAAGACAAACAACTAAAAAGAAAATTTATATTGCTATTGTTGTATGCATACATGCATCAGACCCTAAGTTGCCTGACAATGTTTTTTTATTTCATAGATCTATGTGTGTATGCATATGTATTCGTGCATGTGTGGTTATATGTGGATAAACACACACACAAGACAGACACAGTCACATAGCACTCAGGTTATAACTGTCGCTCATGCTGTAAGCATTCTACCCACTTTCCTATTGACGCTCAATTTTGTTTTTCTATTACAAACTGTGTACCCGGGAATGTGCTGGTGTGGACCTTTGAGGGCATCTACTTGCTGGATCATAAATGTGATGTGCTCACCATCATAGATATCGTCAAAGTCTTTTCTGGAGTGGCTGCACCTACAGACATCTTGTAGCAGAGCTTGCATGCTGCCATTGCTACACACCTTCTCAGAGGCTCATTTTGTAGAGTTTAGTTCTTCCATTTGGCAATATTCATCTTCCCTTCTGGATGCCAATTATAGCCTTTATAAATGCCTTCGCAGCATAGGGACCGCTATTAAACTTTCTTTATGTTGTTAGGGTTTTTTTTTTAAATGTAAAAGCTTACATTTTGATGTGAGTAAATACCAGTTATCCTATTGTATGTTTTTAACGAATTCTATCTTACTGAAAATGAAGATATCCCCCTAAGCATACATCTAATGTTTTAAAGGTTCTTTCCCACATTTTGAGATTGAACCTCATCTGACTTTATCTCTTCTTGTGAGTTTGTATGGAGACTAAATGTACTCCTTCCCATACAGGAAGTCCACTGTTCCCACACTGTTTGCTGAATTGTCCCTCTTCTCTCACGGAGTGGTCTCTACCCCTATGTTATACAAGCTCTGTAGGCTCTTTACTCTGGTCTTGCACTCAGGTTTACTTTATAAATCTTACTACATGCTCCAGCATCATGGTCAGACTGCTTCTGTGGCATGTGTGCTGTAAGGCCTCTTATCTGTGTAATAGAAGCAGCTTTGTCATGTCCACTATCTAGTCTTTAATGGCAACTTCAGGTAACAGCAGCATTGAGGTCTTCATTTAAGTTGTATTTTTTGTAGTAGTTTGAGGGATTTTCTCTTAATAAAAAAAATGGTTTGTGCCTTTCTGCCTTTTCAGAACTATTTCACTTCCTTCTCTGATATTTTAGTCTTTTTTTTTTTTTTTTTTTTTTTTTTTTTTTTTTTTTTTTTAGTAACAGAGTAGGAATAGCTGTATGTCACTATTCTGAAAGTCAAGTTGTTTGCATAAAAAATATTTTTTATTTTTAGCATTGCTATTGATATTAGGTGGAAATATTTTATATCAATGGTGATTGTGTTTTATAAGCATATAAGTTATTAGGTTTTATAAGAAAGCATTATTATTAGCAAGACATAATCTGGCTTCTTCTTTACAAATCTACACTGTGCTCCTTTCAAATCTTTTCGGGTTCTCTGGTTGACACCCAGTAGAACAGCAATGGCAGCCACTTTTTGGTCTTCTTCCTGGTTTAGATTTTTCCAGCCTTTTGCGTTAAGTGTGAACCCAGATCAGAGTAGAGCTTGAAAGCGTCCTTCTCTTCTTCGGAGAGCTTATCTTTTCTTCTCCTTATAACTGCTGATGCATTTGTACTTATCCCTGCCTCACTATTTTGTGTCTTATCCTTTTTCAGAACTTTCCCCTATTGTGTGCATCTTTTTTTTCTCCATTGTGTACTAGACATGCTTCTCTTCTTATTCTACCTGCTTGTTCCAATTTTCCTTTGCTGGTGTTTTCATAGTAAAAATGTCTTGGTCTTTGTACATTTAGGGGTTTGCTTATTTTAATTTATTTAATAATTGCTTAATTGAACATAACTTATTCACTATTTTCAGCCACTTACTGTTGAGGCAGGAAAGTTTCAAGTGACCACCTCTCTAACTGCATTGGCTGCCTTCTACACCACAAACTGTTTTCCCACTTAAAATTGCATGCAATCCGGAGATCCAAGATGGCAGCTCCCAGCATGGTGTCTGGGTAACAAAACCACAGTGACTGTAGAATGAAGAAAAGGCTGTGCTGGGGACTAGAAAACTCGAACCTCTGTGTCTCCCAGGTGAGAAGACAGGTGAATGCTGGAAATTAGGTGTTCCAGCCTGTGGCCACCCAGCTATACCCACCATCCCAAAGAAAGCTCCTGATTCCAGGGTTATGTAGTTTACTGAACTTCCGGGATCCAGGGAAGCACTCCACATCTCTACTCATATCCCTGAGGAGACCAGCCAGACCTCAAGAACATACATGATCTTACTTTAAGAGGACAGTGCATAGTTCACAGGGTGTCTGGGCAGCGTGAACTTGAGAGCTTGGTGGGGCCCCTGACTCTGGAAGTTCACCAGGCTGGAGGAGGGCTCATGAGTTCCTGAGGAGACCTGGTAGGCCTCAAGATCATACAAGCTAGACACCCACATTCCAATACCTGCCTCTGGGTCTAACTGAGGCAAAAGGCAGGCTGTTCTCTAAGGCCCAGTACCCAATTTGCAAGCATACCCACCATCTCAAGGAGAGCTGCTCTAGGAGCATTCAGCTACCTACCCAAGGCTCTTCCCACACCCTTGAGAAATCCAGGAGGCACCAGGAACAATCAGCCAGTGCCAGAGACAACCAGATGGCTAAATGCCAGCAACTGAACACAACGAACAAAAGCCAGGGCAATATGGCACCTCTAGAACCCAGTTATCCCTCTGCAAGCAGTCCTGGATACCCTAACACAAATGAAACACGAGAAAATGACCTTAAATCCATGCTTAAAAAGATAAGAGAGGCATTTAAAAAGGAAACAAATAAATCTCTTAAAGAAATACAGGAAATATAACCAAATAGATAGAGGCATTTAAAAACTAAATGAATAAATCACTTAAGAAAACAGAGGAAAATACAGGCCAACAGGTGAAAAAAATAAAACTGTTCACTACCTGAAATTGGGTATTGAAGCAATAAAGAAAATACAAAGTGAGGAAACCCTGGAGATGGAAAACTTAGGAAAGAAAACAGGAACTAAAGAGGTAAGCATCACCAATAGAATACAAGCAATGGAGGAAAAAACCTCAGTTGTAAAAGATACAATCAAAGAAATCAATATATCAGTAAAAGAAACTCTGAAATCTAAAAATTTTCCTGACACAACACATCCCAGAAATCAAGAACACTATGAAAAGACAAAATGTAGAATATTAGGAATAGAAGAAAGAGTCCCAGCTCCAAGGCCCAGAAAATATTTTTTAAAAAATCATTGAAGAAAATTTCCCCAACCTAAAGAAAGAAATGCCTATAAACATATAAGAGGCCTACAGGAAACCAAATAGATTAGACCAGAAAAGAAAATCCTCCTGTTGCATAATATCAAAACATTAAATGTACAGAACAAAGAAAAAATATTAAAAGCTGCAAGGGAAAAAGGCCAAGTAACATATAAAGTTGAATCTATTACCATCACACCAGAGTTCACAACAGAGACTCTAAATGGCAAAAGGGCCTGGACAGGCATCTTACAGATCCTAAGAGTCCAAAAATGTCAGTAAAGACTACTATACCTAGCAAAACTTTCAATCATCATAGATGGAGAAAACAAGATGTCCCATGACAAAACAAATTTTAAAAATATCTACATACAAACCCAGCCCTACAGAAGGTACTAGAAGGAGAACTCCAACCAAAAGAGATAAACTACACCAAAAACAAACAAACAAACAAAAACAAGAGATAAATATATCCACTGCAGCAAAGCCAAAAGAAAAGAAACACACAAACAATCTACAACCACCAGCACCAAAATAACAAGAGCTAGCAATTATTGGTCATTAATATCTCTCAACATCAATGGACTCAATTTCCCAATAAAAAGACACAGGCTAACAGAGTGATGTGTAAACAGGAATGATGATTCTGCAGCATACAAGAAGCACACCTCAGCAACAAAGATAAACATTACTTCAGAGTAAAGGGCTCTGAATAGAGCAGTCATCAAAAGTCTCCCAACCAAAAAAAGTCCAGGGCCAGATGGTTTTCGTGTAGAATTTTACAAGGCAATCAAAGAAGAGCTAATCCAAATACTCCCCAAACCAATTCACAAAATAAAAACAGAAGAGGCATTGCCAAATTCATTCTATGAAGCCACAGTAACCCTGATACCTAAACTACACAAAGACTCAATAAAGAAAGAAAATTTCAGGCCAATTTCATTCATGAACATTGATGCAAAAAATAATCAATAAAATACTCGAATTCAAGAACACATAAAATACATCATCCACCAGGTTCAAATAAGCTTCATTCCAAGGATGTAGGGATGGTTCAATATATGAAAACCCATCAATATAATCCACCATATATACAAACTGAAAAAAAAAAAAAAAAAACATGATCATCTCATTAGGTGAAAAAAAGAAAAAAAGAAAAGAAAAAGAAAAAAAGAAAAGAAAAAGAAAAAAGAAAAAAAAAAGCCTCTGACAAAATCCAACACCCTTTCATGAATGGTCTTGAAGAACTCAGGGCTACAAGGCCCATACATGAACATAATATAGGGCACATATAGCAAGGCAATAGCCAACATCCAATTAAATGGAGAGAAACTCAAAGCAATTCCACTAAAATCAGGAACAAAACAAATCTGTCAGCTATCTTCATAGTTCTTCAATATAGTACTTGAAGTTCTAGCTACAGCAATAAGATAACAACAAAAAAAGGGAGACAAATTGGAAAGGAAGAAGTCAAAGTATCACCATCAGCAGATGATATGGCAGTATATGTAAGTGTCCCCCAAAATTCTATGAGAGAACCCCTACAGCTGATAAACATCTTCAGCAAAGTGGCTGGGTTCAAAATTACTTAAAAGAAAACAAAAAACCAGTAACCTTCATATATGTAAATGATAATGGGCTGAGAAAGAAATTAGGGAAATAACAACCTTTACAATAGCCACAAATAGTATAAATTATCATGGTGTAACCTAGACCCAGAAAGACATACATGGTATGGACTCAGTTATAAGTGGATATTAACCATATATTACAGGATAAACGTACTACAATTCGCAGATCCAAAGCTAAGAAACAAGGAGATGACCAAAGAGAGGCCCTCCTTGAATAAATCACTCCATGGGAAGTAGAATAGACAATAGAAGTTGAAATAGAGAGGAAACTGGTAAGATGAGGTTTTGGGGGAGGGAAAGGAGTGGGAGGCGTCATGTGAGGCAGTGGGAAGGGGAGATCTGAGGGCTTGCAGAGAAAAGGGATACCAGGGGCGGGGTTATCACCGAGTCTATCTGGAGGCCTACCACAGAGTAGGCTACAGGGAGGATGTGGGGCTGTTTCTAGCTGAACTACTTAGTAGCAAAGGACATAAGATTGAGGAAGCCACCTTCTAGCCAGGCAGAACTTTTAGTGGTAGAAGGAGAACACCAATCCACCTACAAAACCTTCAAAGCACATTTTGCCCTGTCTACAAGATGTGCAGAGATAGAGATAGAAACTGAGTGGGGGAATGTCCAACCAACGCCTGGCCCAACCTGAGACCCACCCTATGTTAGAAAGCTAACCCCTGACACCATTAATGATACGCCGATATTTTTTACAGACAAGAACCTAACTTTACAGTACTCCGAGAGGCCCCACCCAGCAGTTGATCAAATCAGATGCTGAGACTCACAGCCGAGCATTAGGCAGAGCTGGGGGAGTCCTGTGGAAGGTGGGGGAGGGAGGAAAGAAAGAACTGGAGGGGACAAGAGCCGTAAGAAGACCAGCAGGTGAGAATGCAAACTAGTACAACCACTTTGGAAATCTATCTGGTGCTTTCTCAGAAAATTGAGAATAAGGCTTCCTCAAGACCCAGCCATTCCCCTCTTTGGAATATACCCAGAAAATGCTCCACCACACAACATGGGCTCAACCATGTTCATAGCAACCTTATTCATAATAGCCAGACCTAGAAACAGCCTAAGTGTCCATCAGTTGAAGAATGGATAAAAAAGCTGTCGTACATTTACACTATGGAATACTACTCAGCTATTAAAAACAAGGAAATCTCTAAATTTGTGGACAAATGGATGGAACAAATGGATCATACTGAGTGAGTTATCCCAGAAGCAGAAAGACTCACATGGTATATACACACTTATAATTGGGCACTAGCCCAAAAGGCATGTCCCATGAAAGTCTTCACTTACCAGGAGATTAGGATAGATGTTAGGACATCCTACTGGGACTCTAGGTCAGAGAAATATAGAAGAATGGGGAAATAGAAGGATCCAGAGGGTCCTACAAGAAGAACATTGTGACAGGTGGATTGGGACCCAGGGGTTTCTGCTCAAACTATTGTAATAACCAAGGACAGTACAGGTAGTAAACATTGAACCCCTACTCCGATCTAGCCAATGGACAGGACATTCTCCACAGTTATGTGGAGAGTGGGGACTGACTCTGACATGAACTGTGGTGCCCCATATTTGACCACCTCCACTTGGTGGGGACACCTGGTGGCACTCAAAAAAAGAATAAGCAGGCTGCCAAGATGAGACTTGATAGCCTGTGACCATGTAGTGGGAGGTCCCCCTTGGTCATAGACCTAGGGAAGGGGAATAGGGTGCAAGCAGGAGGGAGGGAGGAATGGGAGGATACAAGTAATGGGATAACAATTGAGGCGTAATCTGAATAAATTAATTTTAAAAAGAATGGAAGAGAAGAGAAAAAGGAGGAGGAAGAAGAAGAGGAAAAGGAGGAGGAGGAGGAGAAGGAGAAGAAGAAGAAGAAGAAGAAGAAGAAGAAGAAGAAGAAGAAGAAGAAGAAGAAGAAGAAGAAGAAGAAGAAGAAGAAGAAGAAGACAGCAGATTCTACTTAACCTAGACCCATGGGGGTTTACAGAGCTGGAAGCACCAACCAAAGGGTATGGATGGACTGGATCTAAGCTCCCTTCACATATGACACCATTGGGCAGTTTGATTTTCATGTGGGTCCCCTAGTAAGTTGAATGGGTGCTGTCTGTAACATGCACTCTTGCTGCTTGCTTTAGATCACTTCTTTCTAACGGGTTTGCCCTGGTGGATGAGGATGAACTCAGTCCTGATGCTGAGTTGGGTTGGGGGGGGTGGCTCCCATTTTCTGAGGACAAGAAGGAGATATAGAGGGAAGAGTAACTGAGGGGAGAGGAGGGAGGGGCTATGATCGGGATGTAAAGTGAATACATAAATTAAAAATAAAAATTAAAAGCTGTATTCAATATAAAATAATATTCCAGTGAAAAGAAAACGAGCAAACAGTATCATGTATGAAGAGGGCCGTTTTTCAGATGTTCATTGCACCAAATTCTTTGAAACAAATTTGACCTTGACTTGCCTTCCTCTTTTGGAAAATTTCAACAATTTTGAGTCATATACAGTCAATTATTTTAAATCTAGATTCCAGCTATTTTTCAGACTTCATGGATGATCAAAATGCAAAGATAACAAAGACGCTAATTGCCAGCAAACTGACACATTAAGCATCCATCTCTTGATACTCTTTTTAAGGATCTCTTCTGACTACTAGGCCTGATCTTATGAATTTAGTTCTTTTCATAAGAAGAAATACAGGGCCGAAAAACACAAATAGTACTCAGCTAATCCTGACTTGTTAAATCCCACGCCAAAAGTGTTCTGCCAATGATACAGCCCCTGCTTCCCGCTTGGGGTACTCCCCACACCCAAACTCTCCTATGTAACTGTCTTACTTACAGTTTCACTTGAGAACTTTTACATGACTCTGCTGCCCCCTCCAGATACCACATATTTCTCTCCTTTCCTTTTAATTGTGTGCTTTGAGGAGTAGTCTGCTTTTATGTTCTACAGCTTCCTTGCGTTCTGGCATTCGCCCTCACTCCCTTATGAGGATGAGCACTGGAAGGGCTGCATGACTCATCTTCTTTCTGCTACACTCTGTGCTGTTTCTCAGGATGATTCTCCTTAGAGACTCGGTGATATTCACTGTTGTTGAACTACAAAGCTGTGTTAGATTATTATTATTATTATTATTATTATTATTATTATTATTATTATTATTATTAACCAAAGTACCCTTTAAAGGATACGCAATTAACTCCATTTTACAGTGGAAAAAATGAGGTTGAGAAGCTTTAAATAGCATTGGAGAAGAGACAGATATAGATTTGAACTCAGTTATTTCTACAAGGTCACATTAATTGAAAAGCAAGGAAGTGAACACAGAGTTCATGCCAGAGGCAGTCCCCACACCCCTGACAACCATGGAGAATGAGCTGCCCATTGGCTAGATGTGAACAGGGGGTCTAGGTTTTCTGCATGCATTGTCCTTGGTTAGTGCAACAGTTCCTGCAAGCCCCCTGGGTCCAGATGCACTGGCCTTGATGGTCTCCTTGTAGGGAGGTCCTGGGACACACAGAGGAAAGGGAAACAGGCCCTGCTCATATGGCACAGGAAGAGGTCCCCTTCTGTCAGAGGTCTAGGGGAGGGGAATAAGGCAGAAGAGGGAAGGAAGGTGGGAAAGGGAAGATACAAAGGATGGGATAACATTCCGGATATAATATAAATAAATTACAATAAACTAAAATATAAATATTTAAAAATATGTTCCATATTCTAATTCTTGCAAAATCTTATGTTTAATAAATTTACAACAAGGACAAGAGAACATTAGACTTACTCTTTATTTGCAGAAGTATTGTTGAAATTCCAGTCCCTGCAGATGCATAGATAAAGCAAACATCTCTGACTGTGGTTTGAGGAAATTAAGACACAAGATATTTACTCCAAGATTAATAAAGTGCTATGGCACAACTAAGAAGATAACCAATTCTTCCTTTAACAAGATTCATCTTTGGTAATGTAAGAAGGTTTTTAAAAATGTAAGGACATTTAGATTTGAGTTATGAATACAATATAGCTAGATGAATGTTTAGAAAGCATACTTAAGACACAGAAATAAATAGCCAAGGTCATAGGGTTTTTTTCAGCCCTCTTTTGCATATTTCTAAAAATGCTAACATGTGACACAAATACTGTAATGGTTAGGTCAAAAGTAAACCTGAGGAATATTGAACAAAATGTCTCATCATTTTATAAGAGTTACAAAAAATGTCAGTAATCGAAAATTACCAGATACTGCCTTATGGAATCCTTGTGGTTAAGCAAATTATTTGAATTTAAATCCTTTTTCTCTTTTCTTCTCTGTATAAGAAATGCATGAAAAGAAAGTGGGGAGAAGCTTAGAACTCATTGGCACAGGAGACAACTTCCTGAACAGAGCTCCAATAGCTCAGACTCTAAGATCAACAATTAATAACTGGGACCTTATGAAACTGAAAAGCTTCTTTAAGGCAAAGGACATTGTCAAGAGAATAAAATGACAGCCTACAGATTGGGAAAAAGATTTTCACCAACCAAACATCCAACAAAGGGCTAATATCCAAAATATATAAATAACTCAAGAAATTAAACACCAAGTAACCCAATTAAAGAATGGGGCACAGAGCTAAACAGAATTTTCAACAAAAGAATACTGAATGGTTGAGAAACACTTACAGAAATGCTCATTGTCCTTAGTCATGAGAGAAATGCAAATCAAAATGACTCGGAGCTTCCATCTTACACCTGTCAGAATGGCTAAGATAGAAAATTCAGTGATAGCACATGCTGGCAAGGATGTGGAGAAAGGGGAACACTCCTCCTTTGCTGGTGGGAGTGCAAACTTGTACAATCACTTTGGAAACCAATCTGGTACTTTCTCAGAAAATTGGCAATAGTGCTACATTAAGACCCAGCTATTCCATTCCTGGGCATATACTGAAAATATGCACCACCACACAACAAGGACATTTGCTCAACTATGTTCATAGTGGCCTTATTCATAATAGCCAGAATCTGAAAGCAATCTAGATGCCTCTCTACCAAAGAGTGGATAAAGAAACTCTGGTGCATTTATACAATAATGCTACTCAGCTATTAAAAACGAGGAAATCTTGAAATCTGCAGCAAATGAATGGAACTAGAAAGTTCATCCGGGGATGGAATGTAACTGATTTATCCTGGATAAATCAAACACTGAACACAGCTCGTTGGAGGGTATATACCCATGTGCACATATGTGTGCAATGCAGAAAATGGGGAGATGCTGGTTTAGAAAGAGCAGCATTTGGGAAGTGCAGAGAGTTAAATGTGAACAGCACTTCTCACCTGCATGTGATGTTGGCATGTTGGGTGGAAATGGTCCCTGCTGTGGGCACTTCCTACAACTGTAACAGTAAGACTCCAGGTTTGGCTTTTTGTTTTATTTTCTTTTAAGGAGAGCTGTTTATTGAAATATTCCAACACCCTACTAATACAGATAAGATGGAGGTAAGACCTATATAAAGAAAGCAGTTGACTCTGGTATTGAAAACCTAGCTGAGATGGAGACATTTATGAAGTCTTCAGGGGCTAGAATTTGTGATCAATTGAACGTTGGATTAAAGAGCAAACAGAAGGAGTTTTACATACATCAGCAATCTAGTTTGAAAATGCAGTCTCTAGTGAATACCAACTAATTTCTCTACCTTAATACCAGGATTGGGGAGTTTTTTTTCTATCCTCCCTTAGGTGGAGTCTCACTAGGTTGGCCAGGCTTGCTGGGATTCTGGAATTTCAAGGATTCTTCATTTCCCCTTTCCCAACAGCTAGAGCTACACGTGTGCACAATGCCAAACCAATGACGAGTCTTGTTGACGTTAGTATATTACATGATATTATTTATCCTGTTTTGAATTTTTTGATTATTTTCTTCAATATTTGGTGAATATTGAAAGAATAAAATTACCTAAAATAAAATGCTAACTCATTTTCTCTTCTTAGCAGAAAATTTCTTTTTTTAGTTTCCATAAAACTTCTACGTGTAGTCGTAAATATAGATAACCCACAAAACATTGTCTCTTTTTTTAGTCTCAGTTCTATCTATTTTTCATGGCAAGAAGTATTTATGACTCATTGTTTCAACAAAAACCCCCATAGTTGCTGTATCACTGTTCCCTGTAATTGGTGCCACCTCTCATCTAAATTTTAACCTTACATTTCAATTCATGATGCAACCCTCTCCCCACCTACATAAATTCTGAATAGAGAATACAACTCTCAAACTGGGGCCACAGAATCTGCCTAGGGAAAAAAATAACACTCCAAAAGCATAGGATTTAAGGAAAGCGGCAGCAGGGTGTGCTGGCGCATGCCTGTGATCTCAGCTCTTGGGAGGCAGAGGCAGGTGGATCGCTGTGACTTAGAGGCCAGCCTGGTCTACAAAGTGAGTCCAGGAAAGCCAAGGCTACGCAGAGAAACCCTGTCTCAAATGTATTGTCAGAAGAAAGGACATGCCCGAGGTGGGGAAAAGATATCAAAGGGACATTTAATAATAGTTTATGAGTAAATGTATCAGCGACCGTTAGCAATATTGTTGTATTGACTGTTTTATATATATAATCTCATCTAATTTTAAAGTATAGTCATGTTTCAATACAGTGGTATCTTGGTATATATTCTATGCTGTTATTAAAGCCTTAGAGCTAGACACGGGCTCTATGGTAAACGTTCCGCCTTTTGGTTGGTTTCCCAGTGCTGGGAATCAAACGCGGGTCCGCGTACGTGCTGTCGAAGCACTCTGCCGCTGAGCTGCCTCCTCAGCCCAAGTACGAAGATCTCACAAATCACTCAGGGATCTGAGGTGTTTGCTCTCTTTTCAGAAAGAATTTAAATCAGAATGTTGTAATATATATAAAAGGATTAAAAATAAAAAAGAATTAAGAATACTCCAAAATGACTTGGTGACCTCCA
The DNA here is from genome assembly GCF_903995435.1 of Acomys russatus. Taxonomy (NCBI): domain Eukaryota; kingdom Metazoa; phylum Chordata; class Mammalia; order Rodentia; family Muridae; genus Acomys; species Acomys russatus. The sequence goes on along the minus strand of NC_067166.1, from coordinate 3,279,045 downwards.
CCCTTTACCCATTTAGACTCGGCCTCTGCTCTTCCTCCCTGCCGTGTGTCTTTTCTACTCCATGTGGAGAATTAGCAGTTGTCAAAGTTTATTAACAAACCTGAAAAGTTGCTCAAGCAGTATCAAGGAGCAATATCTACAAGACACAGTAATTACAAAAATTCGATAATTCATAATTCTGAGAACGTTATATTTCCACGGTGAAAACCTGAGGGCCGAGTAATGGCTGGAAACCCAAACAGCGGAAACTCCAAAAACACAGGCGTTGCTGAACATAAACAAAACACACGTGCAAGACGTGACCTGCCACCACAGCTGTGCACCATTCACTTAAATATGCTAATTTTCAGAGTACTGAAGGAAAGCATACTAGACCACCACAGCTTTATAAAAAGAGACATTGGGACGATCTAAACATCTTTTGTCTTATTCCAAGGTCACAACCAAAGCTAGAGTCAGCACTGCGGACCATGGCGTTCCCTCTGACAGGACGAATGCGGGTTAAGTGTCTTTGCTGATAGCATGCGCTCGGGTGTAGGGTAGGCTTGTGTACTTGCTGACGATTCCGCATTCTACCTGTTGACAGGAGTTAAGGCTGCATAAAGAAGCAAAGCCCATTTTTCATTCCTCTAAATCACACCTCCTTTTTAGATTTTTTTCTGGATTAATAGAAAAATCAATTGTGAAATTAGCCCTAAACTTACATTTTCAGGGTCTTTTCCTTTTCCTTTTTCATCCTTTCTTTTTTCTTTTTTTTTTTTTAATTTGCTACATAAAACATATTTAGCACAGCATGATACAATACAATTCATTAACAAGAAGGCAATCTATTAAAAAGTTTCTGACTTTGGAGCTGCTAAAATTCATGCTCTCAGAATTAATGCGTCTAAAAGTAACAGTCACAAAACAAATGCTAAACTCCTTAATAGACAATGTTATATCATGTAGTTGGAAATAGAATTCCAAATATAAATAGTAAAAACTTTCACTGTACTGTATATGATTTTAGAATGCTTTTAAATCAGTGACATCCAAGGTCATAAAGATGAAAAAGATTAATTTTTAATCAGGAAAAAGAAAATTGAATCTGTTACTGAAAATAAAGCAATATATCACTCCTGCCTCAGTATAGTTATGAACAATGTTTTTCTTGTGCCTTTGTTCTTTTTTGTATAGTAGCGTTCATTTCAAAGAAACCAGAATATGATAGATGGTATTTTCTAAAATCATGATGTACTTAATGTATCTTTTCAAATTTTAGTTAGCTTTTAATATAAAGATATTTTTATGGAAAGTGGCTTTGTAAAAGGATTCTAAATAAATAAAGCCTCTCTCTACGGCCTTTTATAAATGTGACTAAACAAACACCAAAGAAACGATGACAGACACATCACTCATGTCTTTCCCTTAGACACAAATGAGCAAAAACGTGTTCTGGGTTGCTGCTACCAAATGTGCGAATGACTTGGCAATTATATGTCTTCCTTGCCTATTTAAATCTGAATTTGTTGCCTTTTCAAGTAAAAATTAATTAATCTAGTTCTAAGTCCTTTACTTACTCATTAATTTTAATCCTGTGTTCCTCCACAGCCTCCCCAAATGCAATACCATAAAGCTTTCTTGAATACAAATCTCTTCTGTAGCTAACAACAAATCATATTTCTATACTTTTACTAATGAATAGAATTTGTCTGGCGTGATTCATCTTTAACTTCTTACCAGTGTGATTGCATCATCACTGTTATGGATGAAGCATCAGCCAGTAAGTAAACCTGTGGACTGTTGGCTGCACGTGTCCTGGACACCCACGGCCTTCTCTCAAGTGTAAAAGGTCTCTCTTTCTGTCACTCTTAGAAAGAGTCACGGGCTTGTTTTGTTTTCAGAATTTTGTTATACATTTCAAAAAGATTTTAACTTACATTTTGGTTTGGTTAACATAATAGAAAAGTTTAAAGGTTCAGAAAATTAAGATTGTGCTTCACTTAGGGTGTTTATTTTTTGGATTGATACACGAGTTATTGGTTTTGAGAAAAGACATCAACTCTGCCCAACCCCTAACCAATAACCAAACAAAAAACAAAAACTAGTAATACGAATCAACTGAGATAATTTGTCAAGTCAACAGTTCATTGTACTAAAACTTTCACTTCATTTGAATATACCTGAAAATGGTGCCATAATTATATCTCAAAGCAGAGTTAGTTCTTCTTTAATAAGCTAGTATACATGTATGATTATATGATTATTTTAAGGAGAGTGTTATTGATAATCATCTCCTAAGTAAGTAAAATCTGTTTCATCTGATTCCTTATTACTTTACTAATGTAAAGAAAGAAAAGGACCACATACTTTAATGGAAGAGACTGTGCCACACAATAGTTACAAATAGTCAATGTCACATACCCCAAAGAGTCAAATAATTTTGCTACCCAGGTAAGATTAAGATTTAACATGCTAAACCCATGGTATTGGCTTTTCCTCATTGGGATTGTAGAAGGAAAGCATTTGTATAAATCACCTAAAGTAAAAGAATTGTATATTTGCAAATAAAAATCATTATTCAAGTTCACATATTGCCTACATTAAAAAAATTCTTGAGTTCATGATTCCTAAAGGATGTGTTGAATACTGTGTAGACACTTAAAGAGATCAGCTATTGCTATCTCAAAGGAAGCTTATAAAAAGAAGGCCATTTTTTTTTTTTTTTTTTCATTTTGGAAGCTACTAACCTGCACCTCCGGTTTACTCAGGTAATTAAATTTTATTCTTTCTCAAGTCTCTGATGGGGTTGAAGATCAGATAGTTTAGTTTTACAACTGAGTTTAGTTGTTTAAGGTGGTAAGTTATTTTTAGGTCTAGATAGATGTTTTCAGTTGGTAAAGATGGGATATGATAGATATTGATTTACATTCAGAATTTTAGACTCACCAAGATAGGAGAGATGTTTTATTCAAGGTTGCCAAATACAAATAACTAAAACACTATGACTATAACATTTATATAATTCCTGATTGTTTGGTGGTTCTTCTTGTTGTATGTAGTGTATTGTATATATGTGTGAAAACTAAAAAAAAAAAAACTGTAAAAAAAAAAAGAGAGAACCAATATAAGGAATCATATATCTGAGGTTTTTCACTAATTTTTTATTCCATTTTTATTTAAGACAGAGTTGACATAATTTTACTAGGGCAAGAGTTTATAATTTAAAAGAAAATTATAGTTGAAGCAATAAAATTGGTTTTGTTTTGGTTTGGTTTTTGTATATCAAATGAAAGGAAAATCTCAGGAAGAAGAAAAAAAATACAACTTTATACATTTCCTGTCCCCTGAATTTATTTCTGCCTAGGAACTTGTAATTCAAGTGGAGGGATGCAAATGTCAGCTTTTGTGTTTTAGATTTGCCAGTGTTCACATCTGAGGATCTGACGTTCAGGGTCTCTTTGGCTTGCTGAAGACATTTCATCATCTGACCCTTACGTTTACAATCCTGATGTATACCGAACCACAGCTTCTGTTTCGTAATAAATCCAAGCAGGTCCTCCTTCTTCATCTCACGCCAGGAAGTACAAATCAAGCTGAATTACACTATAGACAGGTTTTTCAAATTTAACTTGCCTATTCTGCCTGATTAAAATCATCAGCTGTCCCAACAACAGCCCATTTATCTGTTTTTTTTTTTTTTTCAGGGTTTTGAACAGGAGAGCCCCCAAATTCCCATCATTTCAAGCTCACCGTCTAAAACAAGGTTTGATTGTAGCCTTTTCTATGTCTATCGACGGTGGGCACCAGGTTAGTATGTTGTTAAAAGTTCTGATTTCTGTCTCAGTGTTGTGCGAACACTGCTCTCCAATTGTCCGGTGGTATACCAATAAAGCAGCTTATAGCCAGTCCCTGAGCAAGGGAGAGAATAGGGCTGGACTTCCTGCCAGCCAGGGGAGGAGGAGTTAGAAGAGGAAGTAAGGGGTTGATCTTGATGTGGGGGGTGGGGAAGGGGAAGATCAAGAGGAAAGAGCTGGCTGCTGGGAGTAAGATAAAATAACATAGAGCCTTAGGAATAGATTGTGTTGTGAAGCTTATTGTCAAATGTAAAAAAGTCTCAATTATTTGTGTGATAGCTGGATTAAGAAATAAGCTAAGAGAAACACTGTTTTGTAAAAATAACATCAACAATTTACCACCGCTTGTTGGCCTTACTAATTTTTCTGATTTTACTCATTATATCTGATTTATGTTACTTCTGTTATTACTCTGAGCCTTGAGTCAACTCTTCTTCTTCTTCTTCTTCTTCTTCTTCTTCTTCTTCTTCTTCTTCTTCTTCTTCTTCTTCTTCTTCTTCTTCTTTGCATTAACTATAAACTTAACTGTGAATATACTCACATTCCCAGTCAACACTAGCTCTACAATGTTCTCTCACAGAAAAGTTGGTTTAGCGGTTTATCAGTTTTTTTATATATATACAGCAAATTTATTTGTATCTCTCCAACACTGATCACGGATTCAACAATGATTTCGTTTCATTGCACCTCCTGTGTTTCTTTCCTGTGTGTACTGTGGTTTTTGGTGCTAACTCTCCTTCTAAACGTTCCCCTGTCATGCTTGTCTTGGCTCATGTTAAATTTCCTCAACATTCTCCACATCGTGTTACATCTTTATATGCTCCCCATAAAGCATGCTTTGTTTACTTAGCTTTTTTAAAACTAGAACTAAAATAGCATTTAAATTCTTGAACATAGATCACATCTCCAAGGTAAAGGTGTAGAGAAATATAAACAGGGTTAAATGAGCACTGAGGAATTCAACTATGTAGAAGCAAAATGTAAAAAAAAAAAAAAAAAAAAGCCAAAGAGGAAGAAAAGAAGATGCCTTTTGGCTGAGGAAAGCCAGGAGAAGGCCGATGCTGTGTTAAAAGAAGACAATATTTCAAGAAGGAGGGAGTCAGTGACCCTAGTGTGGGTTGCTGCAAGTTTCAGTGACATAAATAATAGCAAGTTCTACTGCAATAGGTTATTGGAAATAGTTGTGGCTGTGATAAGAGTTGCTTCAGTGGGATGATGAAATGAAAATCGCTGTGTCGTTGGTTGAGATATGGGCGGTAGAAGCACACACATACCTAACGTATACAACTCTTTTGAAAGGTTACATTTGAGAGGACACAGAAATGAAACTAGAGGTGAAAAAAAGGGATGCAGTTTTATTTATGATGGGAGCTTCTAGACTGTTTTTATCCACTGGCAGGGAGGCTCTACTAGAAAAGGACAGAGAAAATAGCTCATACAATAAGCAACATAAGAACTTATAGAAAAAAAAAAAAGAATGATATACAAAATGGATGCATATGAAAAAAATCATGGAAGAGAATCTGAATCAGACTGGACAAGTAAATACTGGGAATAAGGAAGACAGAGCTCACAGATGTCAGTATAGTCAGAGTAATAGGTGTGTGACATAGTTCTTATTACTTCTATTTCCTCATTAAAATACGAATGGCGTCATCATCTTTATGTTAGATATAACAGAAGAATGAGAAGCTTTAATTGAAGGAAGGACACATGGAAGCTTCTGTGGTGTGGTGATTAATGAAATAGCCTGTGAGAATACTACTAGCCTTGCTAATTTCCAGATGTGGGACAGTAGAGCCCTGTGCTGCCCTAATCCAAAGAAAGCTCCATGATTCTTAAACGGATTCTATGATGAGGTTAGGCCTCATCTTTCTTATGTTGACCGCATCTTATAACACAGCCTAATAACAGGAAAACCAATCCACTGTGGCATCGCCATTCACACGTGCCATGGCAGGAAACGCTCAGGGCTATCTCGGAACCCTGCATCTCACTTTCAGTAAGCAACAAGGGAAAGCACACAGTGAATTGCTCTAAAGCATATCAGGTAAACCCATGCCCAGAACACTTTCTGCTATCCGTAGAATGCTGTGACTCTTGTAACATGAAACTTAAGGCTTCTTATAACTGGCAACTAGACATCTGTCCAGATTGAATTCTCAAATCAATCCTTCCTCTCAGTAAACCCGTACAACAGCCATCCCAGAATGCTTTTACTTCCTGAAGCATTCCACGTATTCCCAAGCCAGATAGTGAAAGAACATATTAATTAATTAAAATTTTCATATTTTGATTGCATTTTTATTTATTTAGTATGTGTATGTGTGTCCACATGTGCATGCACACACGCATGCACACACCTACACACACCACACACCTACACACACACACATGCAGTGTCCATCATGTAGAGATCGAAGGACACTGTGTGAGAACTTCTTCTTTCGTTTCACTGTGTGTGTGTCCCAGAGATGAAATTCAAGCCGTTGATTTTAGTGGCAAGTACCCTTACCCACTGAGCCATCTTCCAAGAGCAAAGGAACATGTAGGTGGAACATCGGAACCCCTTAGATCCAAAATTCTTCATAAGTTGTATATGTGGGCATGGCTATAGATTCTGAAGAGGTTCATTACTCTCTTTCAATTAAATAGTTAAATTTTGTTTGATTTTGATGTAATGATTTGGAAAGGACTGAGTGCTTCCAATACTGTGACACATTAATGTCCTTCTGCATGAGATTTGCTAGCAAAACGTATAACGTAGTGTGTTATAGAAGAAGTGTGATGAAACACAATAGGATTTAGAGCCAGGTAAAAAATGACTTTGAATCTCACCTTTCACCACTAAACGTGGTGGCTAAGGGAAATCCACGAGATCCTGCTCCAGCTCTCAAACTATCAACATGATCACGCTACAGAATTTAAGATGTCTTTAAGTATCTGGGATAGTTTAGGTTGTAAGATATATATATGAGTGATAAATAATTTCCCATTTGCACACACACACAACACCTAACTGTTGTTTGTGTAACGACCTTGAATTAGATAATGAACAATGCCTCTTCAGGCCTTCCTGTCTAACCTCTCCAGAAGTTAACATTGTGGTGGCTACTAAGGTTTACATCAGACCATGCCCATAGCACCTCAGAATGTAAGGACTATAACCGTCTCGTGTGGGTGAAGTACAAAATATTAATCACAGCAGCATCCACTTGAGACATCGATATACTAATAGTACAGGGTCTTGATGAAAACATAGGTGTCCTAACATTAGTCCCAAGATCTTTATCAACCAGTAGGAAGAGTGGAAGTTGGCAAATATACAATGTTAAGACAGATTTATCTGTGGAAGCATATGCGTAAATATCAGCAATTTCAAGAAGGAACAATAAGAATTTTGGTGCAGTACGCAGGGAACAAAAGAGGCTCGCACCTATAGCTTAATGGTGAAAATCAGAGGAGCACACTTGGAAGGTGGAACACCCTTTGCTTCTTTCACACTTAATCTCAAGAGAAGCTAGAAGAGGGTGCTAGGAAGGTATTTCCCAGGGTCTAACAGGGTGATGTTTTCTATCTAGAGAATATAGCAGATATATTCTATGATACAATATATAATATTTTCTGTATATTATACTCTATATCATATATAGTTATATATAGTATATATTATTATAGTATATTTACATATAGACTACGTAAAGTCCATAGGAATGGAGGCAAATGAAAGGCAAGAGAGCCCTGTGCTTAATAGCATTCTTTATTTTCCCCTTTATACTACCATCCACATAGTTATGACATTACTGGCAAGCTAAATCAAAGTTTATAGTATTTCGAGATTTTTTTTATATTAGCAAAACAGTAAATTTGCACAAGACCAAATATAGAACATGTCACTTAGCTACGAGGGTCACCTTGCTAAAGTTGAATGCCATCCAAAAGGGAATAAAACCTAAAGCTTGAAAATTATTGAAACCACAAAGTATTAATTATTCCACATGGACAGTTTTTTAAAACAAGAACAAAAAGCAAGTGATGGCCAACATCGAAAAGTATGTCAATTCTGCATTCATTTTGTTGAATGCGTAAATTTTTGAACAAGTATTTGAAGAATCTACACGGGGACACAGTAGGCGGACTTTGGATAGTACAAGCACTTGACTGAAATACTTAACTTTTATGATTTCAGTTTCTATATCTGTAAAATGCAAATAGGGATTCCACGTGCTTCATACGACTGTGTAAAGTTCAAGGCAATGGAGGCAGGTAAAACACGAGAGCCCCGTGCCTGGTAGCATTCTCCACTTTCCCCTTTGTATTATCACCACACAGTTATAGTTATAACATTACTGGCAGGAAAAGTGGGGCCTTACAGTATTTTCTTATTTTTTGCATATTTATTTGAGAAATACTATCTTTGTGAGGGTCTTATGAATATGAATGTGAGGGTCAGATGAAATTCCATGCCTAGGGGTTGGGGGCAAGGCTCTCACTCAAGCAATGTGTGGTCAAAAGCGATAGGAGTAGAGGGAGAGGTGAGCAAACACTGTGAACAAAGGGACCTAGCCTCGTAGAGTAACAAATGACGGAGACGACCCAAAAGGTAAGACATCATCACTGAACAACATTCTTCAAACAAATTATTGCTATGAAATTCTGATGTGCTTCCTTCTTCAACTGTTTTCATGCTTATTGATTTAACTGGATCTATTATACAATTCCACCTCTGAAAAAGACTTATTTGGTACAAAAAAGTAAAAAAAGTCAATAGCATTCCCTCTGTCTCTCTGTCTGTCTCTCTGTCTGTCTGTCTGTCTCTCTCTCTCTCTCTCTCTCTCTCTCTCTCTCTCTCTCTCTCTCTCTCTCTTGTTTTTTGTTTTTCAAGACAGGGTTTCTCTGTGTAGCCTTGGCTGTCCTGGACTTGCTTTGCAGACCAGGCTGGTCTCTCTCTCTCTCTCTCTCTCTCTCCCTCTCTCTCTCTCTCTCTCTCTCTCTCTCTCTCTCTTTCTCTCTCTCTCTCTCTCTTAAATACACATTCTCAATGTAAGGGAAAAAAAGCACGGAAAAACAAGATAGACCATATGACATACACATTTGTGAGACAGGAACTATTGAGGACTTGCTTACCCTGTCTTGTCAGAATTTGGCTGTCGACTCTGCCTGCATCCAAGCAAGTCCTAAATAGTTCTTGCCTCACAAATATGTCCATCAAATATACTGGGCCAGAAGGCTGAAGATGATTCTCCAACATTATACAGAGTTTTGGGTGACTGTTCAGGCAGTAAACTGTCTCTGTCATAGTTTTTATTTTCACTTTGGAAGCTGCTAACCTGCACCTCCTATTTACTCAGGTAATTACTTTTATTCCTTCTCAATTCCCTGATGGGGTTGAAGATCAGATAGTTTAGTTTTACATTTAAGCTTAGCTGTTTAGGGGGTAAGATGCTTTTAGGTCTAGATAGATATTTTAAGTTGACAGAGATGAGATATGATAGATATTTATTTACATTCAGAATTTTAGATGCACCAAGATAGGAAAGATGTTTTCCTCAAGGCTGCCAAGTACAAATAACCAAAACACTATGAATGTAACATTTATATAATTCCTGATTGTTTTGTGGTTCTTCTTGCTACATGTAGTTTATTATATATGTGTGCAATAATATAAATGTATGTGTAAAAAAAGAAATAATTTTTAAAAGATAGATCATCTGTTGTTATTATATGACACAAACAGAATTTTCATTTTTTACTTCTGTATTATTGATTTTTTATTTATTCATTTCTTGAGACAGGGTCTTTATATGTAGCCTGTCGTGAAACTCACAATGTTGACCAAGCTGGCCTTGAGATCACAGAGCTCTGTCTACGTCTGCCTGAGTTGTGAAGTTGAACTCACGTACCATCACACGTGGCCCCCAAAACAAATTGAAGCCTAGGTCTGTGCAGTAAAGTTTGCAGTGCGTAGACCACAGCTTGATTTGTTTACTCTTCTTATGCACTGCTTTACTCAAGACCAATCAAATTGGCTGTTATTCTTCTTAGGAATAGTAATGATCCATTTAAGATATATTAGGTTTTGCTTTAGTCATTCATCAAATGTTTCCCTAGACCTAATTAATAGCCAGCCAGGGAAAGGAACATCCATATACAATAGTCTTGATGTTTCCATAACCAGCAAGAAATTACCTGAGTTGATTTTTCTAAACATCCATTGAAACAACATATTGATTCTTTTGTAAAGTAACTTGGTAAGAAAGGAAAAAAAATGTGCATGAAAATCACACAAAATAGCCTTCAATAAATCCAAACAAATTTTAATTTAAACTATTTGATAAATAGCCTTGTAATAATTTTGAATGATCCAATTGACATGCAGACCTAAGAAGCCAATTCTTTTGAAGAGCAGAGCAAATTATCGAAGACATTTTCATCCTCTCTCTACTTGGATATTGATTCATTTCTATATAACACGGATAAAAAGAA
>NC_067166.1:3166223-3263723 GCF_903995435.1 Acomys russatus | reverse complement strand
GCAATGGGCTGATAAGGCAACAGAGAGTAGTGGCAAAGCCATGGAGCCCTGCTATGTCATGGTAAGAAGCTGAGGCTTTTTTGCTTAATGTGAGCCAAGCTGAAGAATTTGAGCAAGAAATTGAAAGAGTCTAGCTGTCGTATTAAATATAGTCTTGATTAGCAAAGGAAGATATAATAACATAAGAAAAATAAACACATTATAAGAAATGTGAAGTAACCCTGACCACTAGGAAGAGAGGAAGGAATGGAGAAGTTGTAGGACTTTTTACTTCTTTCCTTCCTCCTTGTCCTCCCAGCGTGTGTGTCGCAGAGTATCTGGAATATCCATTTGCTGTACGCACCTCTCCCTCAACGCAGACTCCGTGAGAGTGGGGAGCTTGGTCTACTTTGTCCAGTACTACAGACTCATCACCTAGTGCATCGCTGTCAGACACAGGATGAACTCAGTCTTGTGAATAAATCATACAGCCATGTGAACGAGTGACATTCAGGGTCTGCTTTGGAGGACGCTGATGATTCCAAAGGAGGTAAAAGACACAAGATATTTAGTAAGGAAGATATTGGTTGTGTTTAATAATTTTCAAACTTTACTGATTGAAAAACGTTCTATTCTAATAAAGGTGAATTAATTGAAAATGTTGATGCGTGATTATCTTATTCCAAAGTCAATGATTATTTTTTTCTATTCTAAAATTTAAACACAGACTGGGGAGGAACCCCGTGGGTTATGCAAAGATTCATGTATTTTAACTTGTTTTTAAAAGGCTTGATGTGATAGTTCACACCAGTAATGTTAGCATTCAAGAAGCTGAGACAGAACCGTTGACACAAGGGTGAGGCTAGTTTGGACTGCACTGAGTTCCAAGCCAGCCTGGGCTATACAATGTAATCTTCACACACACACACACACACACACACACACACACACAGTGACACACACACACACTGACACACACACACGGTGGAGGCACATAAGACTTTTTTTTCTAATGATTAATTAGTTGTATTTATTACCATCTTTCAATTTTACCTTCACTCAAAAATAAAGATAAAGATGAGCTCAAGGTCTTACTCCTTTCCTTCCAGTAAATTATCGAAACAGTGGCAAGAAATTCAGAAGGAAACACGTTAGGAAAGCATAAATCAAGAGTAGCGTCCACGGCTACAAGTGGAGTTGGAAAGTTCCCTCTATAAAAATCAAAAGGATGAGGATGAGTCACCGAGTAATAAAAGTTGGAGGAGTATGAAGTCCTGAGTCTCACAATGAACGTACAGCAAGGCCTCCCAATAAAACCTCTGAAAGGACTCAGGGTTTTCCTCTACCAACACGGAGATAAGGGGTGGGTGGGCAGAGGTGCAGAAAGCTGAGTGATTTATTGAAGGACTATTTCCAGAGCAGCTGCTCTTGTCATCCCCCCCATCCTCTCTCCTACCCCCTTTACCCAGAGCAACTGACTGTCCTGTGTTTACCCCCAGGCAGGAGCTGGACAACTGTTCTCTCAAGAAACGTGGCCATCTGTCCAGGAAAATCTGGGATTTCTAGTGAAAACTGCCCCTGTTTTCACCTTAGACGGACTCTTCTCATGTCAGCACCAGCTACTATGCTGCTGTCCCACTCAGTGCACACTGGAGAGCTGTCGGTACAGTGGGAACCTGCATTAGTAGCATTCGCTAGCTGGTCTTCATCATGTATGACCGATCATCAAAAAGGAGTTGAAATCTTTTTATAGACAAATCCACGTAGTAAAAGAAAGTTTGGGGGAAAGGCAACATAATAAAAATAAAAGCTCAAAATGAATAAATAAGACAATAAACTCCAAAGATGGAAACAATATTCAGGAGCCAATAATAAAATTATAATATCCACAAGGAAATTCAAGAATATATAACTTACAAAAAGGAGAGTATTATTAAGGGCAACTCAGTACTATCTCAGGACTTGAGATATGAAAGCATATCTGATAGTATAGGAAGATCGATTTAAAATAACAAAAACTAAAACAAAATTGAGGGAAAGTCACATATTCTGTAGCTAAATGGGTGGGGAAAAGTAAAAGAACGTATATTAGAAAAGCTGAGTAATAGTTAAACAAACATATTTCATGGGGGAAAAAAAGAAAGCGAGTAACGTGTGAAATTAGTATTTCTTTAAAAAGAGAGAGAGAGAGAGAGAGAGAGAGAGAGAGAGAGAGAGAGAGAGGACATGAAGTGGAGGAAGGAGAGAGGACGGGTAGACCAAGAAGAGCTTGGGAGTGAGAAGTGTGGGGACAGATACAAGCAAAACACATTGCATGAATTAACAAAAATTTTACGGTAGCATAATTGGCTTCCAGCAAACATCCGAAACACAGCTTCCTTCTCCGTAAGATGGAAAGCAATTTGTGCTTGAGTATTGGATACAATGAGGTAGATAACAATAGATCCTGCCTTGCCTTCTTTATAGGTACTAGGTAATTTGTTTCCTTTCCCTCTTTTGTAAAATTGGAGACAACATTCTCTCCTAATGATGCTATGAGAAATAAGTGATATCTACATTTGCCTACATTCCTCTATCTATCATCCATCTGTCTATCTATTATCTATCTGTGTGTGTGTCTATCCATATCTGTATCTATCATCCACTTATCTATCATCTCTATGCATCTATCAACTATTAATCATCTCATATCTCTCATCTGTCTGTCTGTCATTCATTCATCTTGACACAACACTCCCTCTCTCCGTATCTAAAACATGCTGAGCGTAGCCTCTCTCAGAGAAATAGCTTTCCCATCCCCTCAGTTCTATTCCACCTCTTTATAATAACACACGTCAGTGCAAGGGGAAAAAAATAAGTGTCTGTTTCATGATAGAATGAATTTCATTTGACTTGCTGGTCAGCAGTGCAAGCACAAGGAAGTGATACTCTGCACCTCAAGTTTTCTTCGCTGTTAAACAAAGACATCATTACTTGCCCTACTAGGATAATGACAATATGCATATTGACTCAGATCCATCTGCCATGGAGCATCATATCCTGAGAAGAAGGCAGCATAACTTTTGCTAGTGAAATAGAGTCATTGTCAACAATGCAGAACTCAAAGCAAGAATACCACAATGTAAGTATTCAAGTGGAGGATAGCAATATGGAGCATCAGGAAGACATAGGAGGCAACTCAAAGTGTCTTTAAACTACTCAAAGAATGATGAAAATCATATCCTGTGGTGGACATCACTGCTTTACAGAGCAGCTCTATGACTCACATGCAAATGAGAACTGGTTCTCGGTCTGATGATCCCAGAGGCTATTGCTAGAGGCACCCATACACCTCCTGAAATAGAGCAAATAAGTTGGCTGATGCTGCAGGCACCTGATGTGGAAATACTAAACATACTTGTTACTCTAAGATGTTTCACAATTATGTGAGCACATTGTCTCTTGATGTTATGGTGAAAGAACTTTTGCAAATCATAAACTTTTAAAAACAAAATCTTTATATGATTCATATTTGCATCTTCTTCAGCCATTTGCCATGTATATAGCATTTGATTGAAGATGTTTGAATAAAATTAGAAGTGGCAGAACTAAAAACTATGAGAAACTTGTGCCAATAAAAACATATTTATTAAAGAGAGCGAGGAAACTGCACAATTTCTGAGATTCCACTCAACTGAAGACTCAGTGCAAATGACTCAAAATGCAACAACAGCAAAAAAAGAACTGAAAAGATACTGTTTGGTTGATTGAGAGAAATCTGTCCAAGGGAAGTGAATGTAAATTCTGTTAAGAAAGACTTTTGATTGGAAAATGAGACCACCGGGTGTACAGAGATCACAGATACCGGGAACTAGCGCATTTATGAGTGGTAAGGAAAGGAATTACTATACAAGGAAGAAAACATTGACAGTATTATATGTACCTTTGTCAAATATGCCATTCTTACGATGGTTGTCAATATACTAGGGCTAGAGTGATTGTCACTCAATGGCGGTGGTATGGGGTGGGAGCTCTAGCCCGGATTCAGAAGAGGGCATATGTAAGGAAGAACCACGAACTTGAACTACACAGCAGTTAGACCAATAACGTTAGTATATTTAGAAAAAACCAGGAATTTGTCATGTAAGAATCTGCACATGGAAGACAGTACAGTGATCGGCAAGGGAAGCCTGGCCCCATGAGTGGTACACCACAGCAGTAGCTGTGAAATAAAATAAGAGCAGTAGGGAGGGAGCGAGCCTACGGGGAACTCGCAGCTCATTAGAAGACAAAGCAAAATGGACATGCAGGTTGTGTGTTAGTTTTTCATTGTTATAATTGTATAGGTCTTATGTGGCTATTTTTTGTTTCTTCTTTCTTTTTTGGGTGACTGGCCAAAAATAAACATTTTAGAAATTAAAAGGCAACAAAAAAATTTGAAGGAAATGGGAAAGATGACCAAGCAGAGGGCAAAAAAAATGGGCATCTAGTGAGGAAAATATTTATGTATTTCTGCATATAATATATATTTATATAAGAATAATAATCAAAGAAGAGACTATCAGTCTGATAGCAGAGGGAAAAGGGAGGTAGAAGTACTAAAATTTTATTCAATTAAAAACATTTTTAAAAAAGAAAAATGAGGGCATGAATTTCTGGGGTGATGAACTCCTAGTTGAAACCACATGAATTCAGAAGACAGCAGAGCCTGCACAGAGGGAGCTAGGAGGAACATGGACACATGCATTTGCTGGGCAGTGATTAAAGTGCCACCTCTGCTTCAGGAGAAAGGGGAAAGGAAGAAACCGGTGATTGTCATTAGAGGGTTTTAAGCTGCTGTCCCCTTAGTCCAGCACCTGGGAGGCTGAAACAGAAAGATTAGGAGCTGGTTACAATTTGAACTAAACAGTGCAGAGAGAAAACAGGGGTGAGTATTGAAGATGAAATCAAGAAAGCCTTTAAATAAATTAGTGTCAAAGAATAAACTGGGTATGTAGGGAGGGGGGATTTAGAAAAAGAGAAACTGAAACAAATATTAAAAATAAGTAAGTTCAAAACAATAGAACTTGTTAACTGGTGTTAGTGGTTTTGCTTAAGAGAGTTGATGGCATAGAATTTAATTTAGAAAGGCCTAAGTTTAGCCTAGCATTGCTAGTAGACTACAAAGTGGAAGGATATGCAGTTTTTCACACATTGCTGTTTGAGTGGGGAAGAGGTTCTCAAAAGAGACACTCTCTGGATACACAGATTTTCATCACAAGGTGATGGATCCTACAAGGACTGACTCTAGAGGGGAGTGCAAACACAAAAGTAGTATTGCATTGGTTCTATGTAACTGCTCCCTCAGTTTTATAAAGGAGACTTAAAATCTTAGATGTGTGTGTGTGTGTTTTCATGTCCGTGTGTGTATAACGTGTATAGATTATATCCATACATATACATATATATTCATAGTCATTTCAACATATGCAAACATAGATACTACATTTTAATTTTTTGGTCTGAGGCACTAATGCGTGCACTAATTAAACAACTGACAGCAATAGAGAAACAGGTTCTGTGGGCAAAACTCCACATGAATCTTGTCTTCTCTTTTGGGATCAACACAGAAACTTGTAAGACCTACTATGATTTGCATGTTTTTCTGTTTAAACAGAAATATTCCCAGATGCACTTTCCCATCACACTATGAAAAATAATGGGCATAGATTTCTAATAACCAGCTAGCTTTAGAATCAGAAAGAATTCCTCATATGTACAGTTATTTTTACATCCTAACATTAAAAACATATTCTTCTTCTGCATTTCTAAACTGGTAGTGGCAGCAAAGCTTTCAAGAAGACCAAGAGTTTACTTCTGATCCACTAAAGTTGTGGGTCACTAAAATCAGTGAGAAAAAGACATTGATGTCTCAGACTCCAAGTCAAGCCTTCTGGTTTGTGCCCTTGAGGCTCATGGTGCATTCACTGCCAGCAATCACCCTGCAAGCTAGTACAGAGCTGGCCCTGGGTCCACTCAGAGGACACCGATGCCCAGCGTTCACCCTGCAAGCTAGTACAGAGCTGGCCCTGGGTCCACTCAGAGGACACCGATGCCCAGCGTTCACCCTGCAAGCTAGTACAGAGCTGGCCCTGGGTCCACTCAAAGGACACTGATGCTCCTGCTGGACATGTGGTGACTTTATTTCGGTTTTTGACAAAGTTTTGTAGAGCAGCTGCCAAGTGTGACAAGAAAGGCTGCATTGACACACAGAGACAAACAGCAACAGAGAAAACTATGCCAGTGGGGAGTTCAAATGCACACACACGGTAGTACCTTTAGCACATAAAAGGAGAAAGGTGTACTGTGATGAGAAATATTAAATGAAAGCATGCTTTGGTTCCATGTGATTGTTTAAGGCTTTGAAGGCTCTGCTGGGATGGGTAACATATTAAACAATTAACAGGCTTTAATCTGCTGTAAAGGAGCACTAAAGCAATCCCTTGGGGTCTGATACATGATCAAAACTAACAGATATGAAAAGGAGGTTTTTAAAAAGTATTCCTGCTGAAAAAGAGAGCTGTAGGAGAAGAGCAAATGAAATAGATTCATCTAAAGCCACGACTTTGCTTAGTCTGTGACCCTCCCAGGGCCACCACTAGCGTCACTCTTCGAGTGGGCTGGGGAGATGGGTTAGTGGGTGAAATACTTGCTGCAAAACTGTAAGGACCAGAGTTTGTGTCTTCAATACTGAGGTAAACATCTGATGGGCACAGTGGCCATCTGTAATTACAGCAATGAGGGGGCAGAAACAGGGAATCCCTGGTGGGAGCAACCTGGCTATCCTGCCTTACCAGCACAGCGCGCGGCGGTGGCGGTGGCGGCAGTGGTGGCGGCGGTGGCGGCGGCGGCGGCGGCGGCGGCGGCGGCGGCGGCGGCTGCTGCTGCTGCTGCTGCTGCTGCTATAGTGAGTGAGCTTCCATCAACACATATGAAGGAAAATGACCAAGGAAGACCTCTGATGCCAACAATGGGCCTCAAAGTATGTGCACACATGTGAACCTGCATATATGCAAATATGCATACATACAATTATGTATGGTGCACAAGCATGCACGTGCGCACAGCACACACACACACACACACACTTCTGTGCCTGAGGGAGTAGAAGAGATCTGCTGAGTGTCATTTCTCTACAGGAATGGCTGTTTTAAGACTTTCTCTCTCTCTTTCTCTTTCTCTCTCTCCCCTTTCACACTCTTTTTTTCTTTTCTCTTTTTCCCCCTGTGGCTTTAGCACTGGCTTGTGGTTTACATAGGGGATAATCTGAAAAGTGAGACATTTGTAGCCAGTGACCCTGCTAAATGCTTCTTATACATCTCAAGTGGCAGGGTTAGGACAATGTTAAAGACCCTGCAGAGGCTTAAAAAAATACTCTTCTGACGCTTTGATTGACGGATGAGTTCATTTCAACCCTCTAAGTTGGAAAGAACAACTTCCTCAGGGTCAAAAGACGATGGCCAAGTGTTGGCTTTCACCAGCTAGTTTGGGTAATCTGAAGCGAATCACTTAGACTGAAGTGTACTTTTTTTTTTTTTCCAGAAAGTATGAGTGAAACTCATTTCAGACCTGTGACTTACAAAGTCCTACATTAGAGACTTGTTTTAAGGAAGATAGAATAGAAAAACAGTGTTCTAAAAAGGAATAGTCATACTGTAAACATGACAATGTAGCAATCAAGAAGCAATTAATGTGGCTGGAAAGACGGCTCAGCAGTTTAAAACATTGACCGCTTTCCCAGAGGACCGAGGTTCAACTGCCAGCACCAGTATGGCAGCTCACAACAGTTTGTAACTCCAGTCCCAGGGGACCCAACATCTTATAGCCTCTGATCTACACATGCACCATAAACATGGTACACAGGCATACATGTGGAAAAAACACCTAAATATGTAACATGAATTAAATAGCTTTAAAATGCATTTTATTTGACAGTGTACTGAAGTATGTCCATTTGTCTTTTTAGTAAATGACCTCCAAAGCATTTTACACAGAGCATAAACTCACCACTGTCAAGAGACTCAAAGCAGTGCTGTTAATGAGGGAAAAGACTATCAAAATTTAGATGGTTAAGGGTCATTTCCAACATCTAATGAGGAAATTATTATTATAATTGGATAGGCGTCCCTTTACTATTTTCCTTGTGTTGTTGTTGTTACTGTTTTGGTGGGGGAAATCAGTGATCAAGGATATAAAAAGATACAGATAAAGATTAGAATTACTGATCTTACTGATTCCTACAAATCAATGACTCCAACACATCAATTGATTCTAACAAAACCCTTTCCAATGGTCACAGGTATGTAACATATCACTCGTTTTCGTGGTCACTAAAATCAGCAAAATCAGGGGAAGAAAGAGTAATTTATCTGCCAAAGCCCTGAGCATAAAGCAACGAAAACTACCTCGAAGTGGTTTAAGTGTAATGAAAATTTTGGAATGATGCTGGACTCCCAGGAGCACAAAACCAGAAGGCAGCTGTAACAGAACAATCGAAGTTTTAAACTAGAAACTAAAAGGAACAAGGAAGTTAGGAGCAGCCAAGACTAAAGCCATCCATGCTATAAAACTAGAACTATAAAGATACAGCTGTCACTTCCACCGGCCGTGAAACATGCAGTATCCCCTGTGACCCTCCCTGGCAACAGACCAAGATGACAATCCCTGGATTCTTCTGTCACCGCCCTTGGGAAATGGATGGGTTGGTGGCCATTACAGCTTCCTTCAGAAGAACAAAGTCGGCCTGTGTGAAGAACTGTGTCATCACCTGGTCCAACTTAGGTTTCTAACAGATCACTCTGGCTACTGGAGTGAAGACACTGTACAGAAGGCACAAGGCTAGAACTCACATGCCCACTAGAGTGCTGGTGCAGAGATGAAGGGATCTGAGTTAGGCTGGCAGTGGTGCACACTGGGAAATGTAGTCAGATTCTGGATATACTTGAACTTATTGCTAGCTGAATATGCTTCAGACAGGAGAGGGACGAGGTCTTAGAGAAAGAAACCCAGAATAATCCCAAGGTGTTTGGGTAGGATGGTGCTCCCACCAACTGAAAGGTAGAAGATTTCAGGTTAATTTTGTGGATTTCCTTTGGAACTTGTCTTAGTGATTTCTAATTGAGATTCTAGTTGGAGACTCTGAGTAAGAATTAGTAGAGCAGATATGAAAGACATAAGCTATAAGAGCAGATATAAAGTTGAGAATCTGCAGGGTACATGTGACACTCAAAGCCACAAGTGTATATGGAGTCTCAAGGAAGTGGGCAGACTGGCTCCCCTGTAGTTTTCTGTTTTCAGGTGTGAGCTGGACTGTGTAGGCTGTGTGTAGACTGCTAATTCTGCTTTTCCTTTTTCTGCTTAACCTTTAGGTCCTGCCAAGAGTTCCAAAAAAGATTAAATGCTATTGTACACTTGACATTTTTTTGAACCTCATTTATTATTTAAGAAACTCAGAAAAATATAATAAATCATATTCCATACAGTAGAAAATAAAGTTTAAAAACTTATTTTGTCACTATACTTCCTAACTCAAAACCTTAGGCAGTGGTGTCTCATGGTCTCAGTCAATATGGCAGGCATGACCCTAGCTGCATGACCCTAGCTGCATGACCCTAGCTGCAAGAGAATCTGATAGGATGAGGATGAAGACTTTCATCTTACATATCAGAGAAGTGAGCAAGTAAGTTAGGCGTAAAATAGAAAAGATGATAGCCATTAGAAAACCACAAAATCAAGGAAATCCAGAAGAAAACTCATCTCAAAATGAGGGCCTGACAGACTTCACACAGCTTTCCTTTTTGGCTGGATGGGAAGACTTTGAGTAGGTGGTGAAAAGCTCCAAGTGTGACAGAAGCCTGGCTCTCCAGAGGAGAGGACATTTCTTTGAATTTGTTTTTACTTCTATTTTATATTGCTATCTTCGGTTATTTATCTCTGTCACTCTTGAGAAATATGGGAAAATGCATCCTTAGAAAATGAATCCTGAGATGCTCAGGGTCTTTGGTGCCAACCTATTTCAGACATCATTTATCAAGTTTCTCAGATGTTGCTTATCCTGACAGTGAAGCAGAGAGTCACTTTAGTTAATGTGTCTGGATGCCTCCTCTTGGACCCATTCATTCAAAATGAAGCATGGGTGCCCTTCATGTACAGCTATCTGACTGCAAATCATTTCATACATTTAGCCACTGATCACATCACTTGCTAGTGCTATTGACCCATTCTTCTTTAGCTGCCTTGTCTCACTTAGTAGACTGAGAATTCTTTAAAGGCAAGAATAGAAATTATACCAATTTTTAAATTTCTCCATCCCACATATTATTCTCTTATTCTTTGTCAATCCAGTATTCAAGAAATTATACAGCAGTATAAAAAATGTCTTTAGGCTAGGAAGTTGGAGTTATCTGTAACCTTTTATTGTTTTATATTCTAGTAGCAACAGGAAAGGACTTGGGATATAATGAGGAAAATATTTACTTTTATTGACCTCTGTTGTATACTCTGCAACATGGTTAAAATAATACCATCTCCCCATGGAGAGCAACTGTAGAAGCCACTTGATATAGTATTTGGTGCCGAGGTTGAGCAGATGTTCAGTAAGTGTGTCTATGTATCACTACTCTCATGGACTGTATGTAGCAGAATGCTGTGACTTTTGGGAGTGTCTCTATTTTTTTTTTTTTTAGTATAGCTTTGAAGGAAGAGGTCTGATGAATAGAAGATAAATAAGAACCCAAGTTTGTCATCAAAATCTGAAAAGCTCTGGGTGGCTTTTCTCAGGGCTGAGATCTCAGCAGGCCTGTGGGACTTTGGACATTGTTGAGGATTCCAACTAAGAACCATCTTGGAAACACTCAGAGGTGTAACAGCCATAGAAACAACTGACAGGAAAGTATATCTCTAAGTGTTAGCAGCAAGCTTACATAGGTAGAACTGAAACTGGGATGGAAGTTTTGGAATAGCAAGATACCCAACCGGAATTGCCAGTGGCAGGAATGGCAGAAGAAAGAGTGCCTGTGCCCTGGTGAGAAGCCACAGTAACAGGATGTGGGAAGTGACATGTCTCTCCTAATCCCAGGACCGTGTTGGAGGAACGATGGTAACCATAGCTGTGTGCACTACCCTGATGATCCCTCCCATGCTTATCGTAGTGCCTGGCTTTCTCTGCATCTAAGACTGCAGCCTGTATACTTGCAAAAGTGTCCAACAAGTCTCAGTTCCCACCAGTGCTGTCATGATACTGTATGCCTTTAGCAAAGATTGGTTCAATAAATGTTTCACCTAAAATGGAAGATGTTTGCTCACTGGAAGATAAAATGTGTGCTTCATAGTTGCACATGAGTAAGCATGGAAGCATATGTAGCCTGCAGGTGAAATGGAAACAGGTAGTGCTGATCACACAGTTCTGCCTTTCTCGCCATATGCTCGTTTGTACTTCAGACTTGTGAGTCCACGCTCCACTTCCCTTAGCAAATGTTAATTTTTAACAGCACCAGTTGAGCAGATACTGAAGGCTGGTGTAGCCAGGTGGGTTTGTGTTAGATAACAAGGGCATATCATGTAGGTCACAGGGTTTCCAAGAAATGTTCTTCTGTAGAGGCACACCACTGGAGATCAGTGGTGGGTGGCATTTAATGCATTCATTCAGGGTGTCTTTAGGAGTTGAATATCATGAACTGTTGTGTACGTTATGCTATTTTCATTTACATTTTTCCTCATACTGTTTTTTTCTTTTCGTTTGCTTCGTCCACTGAAATGGTTGGCACGGTTAAGAATATGTATCAATCATATGAAGAGTGAGCCCAGAGTTTAGGTTGGTAGTTGAGCCAGCTGCTTAAATTTATCTTCCAGGTAAATGCTTCTTTTTCTGTTCTCTTGCCTTTTTGTCTTTGTCCTCAGGCTGACAGCAGTAGCAATGTCAGAAATATCATCTGATGTCATGGTGATGTCTCAAGAAAGAAAAAAGGCAGCTGGTGCTTTTCTTGCCCTCGGCTGGGCAGACATCCCACAGGCTCCTCTGCGAGCTGCTGTCTCTATCCCATCCTCCCAGACAGGCTCAGGTTCCTACTCTCCCACCAAGAGTAATCAAGATTAGACTAATCCCGGAACCTAGGAGACCAGACTGCAGCAGAGCAGAGACTGGTTCCCCCAAGACACTCGGCCTTGGAGCAAGATGTTAGACCTGAACAACATCTAAAGATTCAATTTTAGACTCCTCTTAGGTCTGCCCAGCTTGATATGTAAAGTAAATTTTATTAAAAATAGCTTTCTCAATGAAAATACATATCTAGAACTTTTTTTGCCCTGAAAATGCAGGCTTCATGATGAACTTTGTATAATTAACAGCCTTAAAAATGTGATTTATTTTATACCATCCAGCTA
The DNA here is from genome assembly GCF_903995435.1 of Acomys russatus. Lineage (NCBI taxonomy): Eukaryota > Metazoa > Chordata > Mammalia > Rodentia > Muridae > Acomys > Acomys russatus. Next base: position 3,251,345 of record NC_067166.1, on the reverse strand, counting down.
TATGGCAAGTACATAGACACTCAGGAATCGGTCTATCCTAATATTCGTCCAGTAAATCTGAAGGACAGAATGGATTCCCAAGTTAGCTATGACTCAGAGACCATTCTTGATCCTAGTATTGTTTCATTTAAAAAATGTGGACAAAGAGTTGGAGCGTCTTTGGATGATGTTGTCATGAAGCTTCTAGAAAGGATTAACACACGTGGTCTTATGTTTGATTGGAGTCTATGAAGTTGCTGTATTTGAGGTAACCTGGTTTCTGTGCTTGAGGGAAATAATATGTCAAATGGCTCACGTGATGTCCCAGGTAAAAACAGGAATCAACGGTTCACTTTTCTCAGAAGATGGTTTTGTTGGCTGTAAAGACAGTGTTTCTACACATGGGGCTATTTCTAATGTTTTACTTTCATCATTATTAATCTCTGAGAAATATCTTCAGCTACTTTCCTGTGCACCATGCTTACAATAGAGACACTGGGATAGCACATATGACGGGAGCAACTGGTTCTTCCATCCTAGTGTGTATTTGTTATAAACACAGTGGATAAGACACAGTTTAGGTGTAACTGTAACATACATACTTATGCCTTTCAGATTAAAAATGAAGGCCTGATATTTACCAGATGATCTTGTACATTAAACTTAATAGATAAATATTTTGCTTTTAAAAGAGCATAAAATATTTCGAAATAAATGCATATTTTTGAATTCTAAAAATCAGACTTTTTGAAGGTAATATGGTGCAAATAAGAAGTGATATTTTATGCCTCATACAGTAAGTATATGAAGTGACACTATCTTTTCCCACGATTCATGGTGATATTAATTTTTTGTTTGTTTGTTTTTTGAGACAGGGCTTTTCTGTGTAGCCTTGCCTGTCCTGGACTCATTTTGTAGACCAGGCTGGCCTCGAATTCACAGTGATCCGCCTGCCTCTGTCTCCCAAGTGCTGAGATTAAAGGTGTGTGCCACCACTGCCTGGCATGATATTAAAATTTTATTGTGATAAAAGGAGAAATTATATTATTAATGCCAATTTTCCCTACCATTTGAAGTTTTCTCTGTGGCTATCTTAACCTCAGAAATACAGCAGACTTTTCACTATTCGGGAGCATTGGCTAACATAACTGATTGAGTAACTTGAAATAGAAAACACTTACGTAACTGTATGTTTCATTTTTAAGCAACTTTTAGAATTTGTAATCTAGGAAGTACCAAGGCATAATATGCGATGAAAGTTATCCAGGCCTAGGTAAACTATATTCCCAATGTATATAGCTACTTAAGACATATCATTATTTTCCTAGAAAAACTAAAGATCATTTTTAAAGATATTTGAATTTCTCTCACCAACTGCATTTCTTTTACATTTTCTTTAGGAATTCTGGTATGCCATATATGACGTGTGTGTGTGTGTGTGTGTGTGTGTGTGTGTGTGTGTGCGTGTGTACACGTTCATGTGCACCCATGCACACATGTGTGCAAGGATGACTTTTCCAACATTAATGTTTTTAAGTCTGACAAGGTCATATAAGCTGGAGGAAAAAAGGAAAGGGTCATCAGAAGGGGAAAAAAATAACAGGACTGCGGTGAAATGGCTCTCTGTCGGCCTTGGTATTGATTCAGAGTGTGTCAAAAGGGTCTTTTGTCGTGCCCCTACCACAGCATACTAATTTGCTAGATCAAGTCTGTCAGAATATCGACTGGAAGTAAAGAACTACAGTGGCAGCTTTTGTGTTTCCTCCAGCAGGGAGCCTGTGTGTGAAACAGGATTATCAGGGGGTCATGAAGAGAGCCAAAGAATGTCCATCACTTCCCTTCTGGTAATGCAATGGGGCGGGCGCCTGGGTGTGATTAAGACGTAGGAGACGGGAGGCATAGCGGTGAACAAATCAGAAACACACACATGCAAATCAGGCTGGCCGCTGTTAACCACATACTTTTAATGAAAAATTCAATAGCAGACCAAACAAATATCTAAACAGCTGCAGTCAGCTAACATATCAAACGGCCCTATTCAGCATCTTTGCTTTAAAAAAGCAGATACACAAAACATGGAAAGGCTGATCGAGGCCGTGTCTCTCTGTAAATATTACTTTGCAATCTACAAGTGTTCCTTGTATAGCTGTGTGCTCTTGGCACAACTGTCAGGCAGCTAAGTATCAATTTGGACCTTTTTCTCATTAAAATAAGATATAGTACTTATGACACCACAGTTTAGATTCATCATAACCTTCAGTATTACAGAATTTGGCTTGGGTTTTCTCTTTTCGCAGTGGCTTTTTGTGGGATTAGAATAGTTCCCTCGAGTAAAAGAAAGAACGTAGGTGGAAATTTTATGACTTCATAAGAGTATTGATGCTTAGCAAGGTTTCCGGCTTGCAATGGCATCCATTGCAGGCATATCAATACTTTGCTTACCACATAGATAATAGAAGAGGGGAAAGCCCATGAGACCTCATCCCTACACAAAGAACTGCAGGCAACTAAGGAATGCTGAGAGAAGGAGAAATGGTCCTCCCCAGGGAGGAGCACAGCAATTTGTCATCCAATACCAGATGACCAGCCTGGAAACCTAAGTATAAGTAACATTAAATGAGGGACAGGTAATTTTAATAACAGAAATTGCATCCTTTTTGTGGCATACCCTGTTTCTACATTCTCAGCATGTTGCAATGGATATTTTATTTGCTCATTTGAAAGAAAAGACACTTATTTAGCTGTTCAATCTCTGGCTCTGTATGGAGGCCACAGAAACGAGAGACGTAAATTCTCTGGCTTTAAGGCTAAGAGATCATACAAAGAGATATTGATATTTGTAACTTTGATTATTTCTATATCAAAACGTAGGTAAAAATCTTGGAAGAAGGACTGAATTTCTCCCCTGAATTATTGTTTTGAAACATGGCCCACTGAATCAACTGAACAGGCCTCGTGGGGTTTCACAGACCAAAGCTACAAGCTGGGAGCCTGTACAGGTCCACACCATGCTCCCTGTGTGTGTGCTATGGCTGCAAGGTTGATGATTTTTAGGTCTTCCAACAGTGGGAGCAGGTGTGTCTCTGACTCTTGTGTCTGCTCTTGGAACTCTTTTCCCCCCTGTCAGGTTGCTTGCGGAGCCTCAATATGAAGGCTTTTGTTTTGAATGGTTGTATTTTGTTTTGTCATGTTTGGTTGCTGTCTCTCAGAGCCTTGCTCCTCTTTTCTGAAGGAGCACAGAGGAAGAATGGATCTGACAGAGAGGACAGTTGGAGGGGAGTTGGAAAGAAGGGAGGAGGGGGAAACTGTGATTAAGATATAGGGTATGAGAGATGAAAATTTTTTTAATTTGTATTGATTCTTTGTGAATTTCACACCATGCACCCGGATTCCAATCATCTACCTGTCCCTTCATACAACCTCCCCTCCAAAAGAAAAAAATAATTTCACTGTGGAAGATATACTGTGTCAGTTTGTCCCACAGTATATCTATAGTTTTTGTCTACAATCTTTGCTTGCAAATGTACATTTCAATGAGTTATTCATCCAGTAAGAGGTCTCTGGTTTCTGCTACACCATCAACACTGGATCCTCACTGGGACTCTTTCCAGGTATCCAGCTGTTGCCCTGTGTCATGGAGATACTGCAGCTTTGGATCTGTAGGACAGGCCTCTTCACATATTCCAGCAGTTCATAGATGGAGTAAATATTGGGCCAGGCAAACTCAAAGCCCTGGATCTGGGCCTGGGTGGTGTCTGAGCTGACTAGCCCTCCATCTCTCCCACACACATACCACCAGGGTAAGCTCTCCAGCACTGCCTCAGCTGGCTCATCCAGTGTCACACACATCCTGCAAGGGGCAGAGGCATACCCTCAGTTCTCATACCTTCAGCAGCAAGCTGACCCATGTTGCCCTGCCACCTGGGTCAGCTCTGCTGTGCTGCCCAGGTGAGATGTCGGGCCCATTCTCCTGAGTGCTGCAGCAAGCAATGGGCAGAGATAGCTCTCACCCTGTCATGAGTAAGGGCCAGCCTACCCCAGGTGGGAGGGCAAGAGCAGATGGCATGTCTCCCTCAGCCACACCACCATCAGGCAGATGAGTGGCAGGGCCAGCTCTCCTGTTCTCACGCTTTCTGGGCTAGCTCTCCCATGATGCCCAGGTGAGAGGTGGGGACATTTCTGCACAGCCCTAAAATATCAACATGGCTCCAACTGTCAGCTCAGACTAGTGGTGCTCACCTGACTTTTACTGGTAACAGACCTGCCCCCAACAACTGCTTCAGGGACATGGACCCAGACATGACCTTTGATGCTAACATTCCTCATGTCAGGCTGCTCCTCACTAACCTGGAATCTCTGGCTCTGTCTGTGTTTATTGTGTCCACACTCTTCTGCTTCTCTTTCTCTTCCATCTTCCCATCACTTGTTTGCTCATCTTAGTTGGCACCCAGGGACTCTGCATGTCTGGCGTCCTCTCAGGAGTGTTATGCTAACCCTGACCCCCCTGCCCTGTCAGGTGGCACCAGACAGGGCTGGTCATCTCAGGCTTGCTCCCTATGTGGGGCATGTGGCACCCAGAAGAGGTTGTCTTGGGCATAGTATTCCCATCTGAATCTATTTTCAGTAATTAAAAAAAACTGTCTCACACACACACACACACACACACACACACACACACACACACACACACACATTAAAGGTTGTTGGTTGCAACTTTGGTTAAGTAAGCCCTCAGGGGTAGGAACCAATTGCAAACTTGGTAAATCTTAGTCTGTATTGCTGTAAAGACAGCTCTACGTCACTTTTTGGTAGATAAAAAGACCATTGGTAACCAAGAGTTGTTATTCATACATGCTCTCCACAAAGGAGCCATCTCAAGGCTTCTGGTTCCTTTCATCTCTTAAACCTCTCTGTTAAGAAACAGCTTTTAACTGGACATGGTGGCACACGCCTTTAATCCCAGCACTTGGGAGAGAGAGGCAGGAAGGTCTCTGTGAGTTCAGGGCCAGCCTGGTCTACAAAGTGAGTCCAGGACAGCCAAGGCTACTCTGTCTCGAAAAACCAGAAGAAGGAAAGAAAGAACGAAAGAAAGAATGAAAGAAAAAAAAAAAAAAAGAAACGGTTTTTAACTGGGAAGTAGTACCCACACAGTAGATTTTCTAGCTCATGTTAATGAAGGTTCTTGACCTTAGTGGAGGGCTTTTAGCCAGTTGGCATCTACTAATACAAAAGGAAAAGATCTGGCTTCATCTGTATAGTTTTCACAGATGATAATTTACTTTATTTCATCTTATCTCAGTTTTCCTTGCCCCATCAATCATCCTCAGCCTCCCTTTCAAGGACCTTTCTCCATTTTTTAAAACATGTGCTGTAGTGTAGATATTTGTTCCCTCAAAAATACATGTTAAAACCTAATCCCTAGAGTCACGTGTTGACGGTACTTGAAATAAGGTGCTTAGGAAACTAATTTGCATGAGGCAGCATGACAAAGATGCATCCTCCATGGTGGCTTGAGTGACTTTATTAGAGAGCCAAGTTAATAAGCTTGCTGTGTGGAGTCCTGTGTCATACCTGCCATGGAAGCCCTTCCCAGGCACCTAGAAGATTCTGGAACCGTGCTCTTAGATAAAACAGCTTCCACAATCATGACATGGATAATTGTTTGCTCTTTACAGATTGTCCATAAGCCGGAATTTAATTGTATAGGTACTTTTCTCCTGTCTAGTTTTTAATCTTTGCACATCTTGCATGGTTCTATTCACTGATGTGACATGTGATTTTGTTTTTAAGCCATGGTACTGACATCAAATTTGTTTCTGGATAAGTTCCTTTGGATAATAATTCACAAAGTCTAAAACCTATTTACCTCACAACCTTATCCATCATAGAAGAAATAGCACCAATAATCCCATCTTTCTCTCATTCACACACCACAGAGAGAGAGAGAGAGGGAGAGAGAGAGAGAGAGAGAACAACACACACAGGAAGAAATGTGTACAGACTGTATATATAATAATATATGTATTTAGTATAGTATTTTATAATCATATATTGTCTATGTTACTATCTAATTTTACCATATAATTCTATCTCAAATGTAGATCATTTGAACCATAACAAATTGAGTTCTTACTATATACGCTAAGAATAATTACAGATGACTTCAGTGAACGGCTTTAGCTTCTAAGATAGTCACATCATCCTTTCCTTGCAAATAAAGAAATTAAATCCAAAGCTAAGTATTAGAAAACTAGTAAAATACTGGATGATGACGCAGCTCTATTAGTAGGGGACTTGCCCAGCATGCTCATAATCCTGGGTTTGGTCTTCAGCATAGTGTGGCCTTGTGGCATAGGCATGCAGTCCCAGTACTGGGAGGCAAAGACAAGAATAGATGTTTAAACCCAGGATCCATGATACCCTCACTCAAAGAAAAGGGGCAGCTAGTAAATAATTTGCTGGTTATCAATATCTGCACTATTGGTAATGTAGGTCGAGAGACAGTTAATAATTATTATCTAATAACCAGCAAATAATACAGCATAAAATTTCAATACACATATGGAGAAGTCAGATTTCTGTTACACTTTTCTGTAGCTACGAGCTTTTGAGAAGTCCCCTTATAAAATTTATAAAACATAAATCAGAAAAATCAATGAGATGCAAATACAAGAACTCCTTTCTAATAAATTCATAGAAACATGTTGATTTTCTCCTCTGGAGAATTCATCTCAAGGCCCAGTAAACAATTCAGTTTTGAAGATTTCTGACAGCCTCTGTATTTCCTCCCTTATAGCATTATTCCTCATGCCCTTAGCCAATGAAATTCCATGTTAAGGGGAAATCAATCAAAAGGCAGAAGGAAACTAAAATTGATGTTTTGAGCGCCTAGAATAAAGATCGCTCTGTGTAAAAATAGGCTAGCCGGGGTTGAAAGTCCCCTTGGCAGAACAGATGCTAGATGACTTTGTGCCAACAACAACTAGGTCCCACTAAGATACAAAGAAAAGCTGAGTATCTTGAGAATATCAAGAGGAAAGATTTCCCATAATTCTTTGATATTAAGGAAGAAGCCATCTAATCTGGTCATGGTAAATTAACTCTAATCCTCCCATAACTGATCATTTGTAGCCACTGACCCCTTTAGAAAACCTTCTTCTCCTACCAAACCATATGGATTCTGACAATCAGGCTCCATGAAAGAGACCAAAGACTGACATAAAACATACATAAGCATATGTGGCTACTGAAAGAACAGTAAAATTGATGAGAAAACTGTTACAAGGTATAAAGAAATCTTTACACAATGCCAACAGCTATGATCAAGGTGAGCTTGGGCATATTAGTCAGAATTGTAGTGCTTTTGGGTTATTTGAGGTCAGTATCTCAATATGAGTCAAAGCTTAAAGAGGTGTTTTATTTCAGACATTAAGATTCTTTTCCCTGGCTGGAGAGATGGCTCAGTGGTTAGGAGCACTGTCTGTTCTTCCGGAGGTCCTAAGTTCAGTTCCCAGCAACCACATGGAGGCTCATAAGCATCTATAATGAGATCTGGTGCCCTCTTCTGGTGTGCAGGCATAACACTACATATGTAATAAATAAATCTTTAAAAAAAGAAAAAGAAAAAGATATTCTTTTCCCTTTCCTAGTCTGGATGAGTACAATCAGGGTTTGTCTTCTAGGTATGGAAGCCCCATTGTGTCACATGATTAGGGATTACAACTACACTGGACAAAAACCCAATATCCAGTTTCACAAGAGAGGACATTTCGCTAAAAGTTAGCTTTCTGTGAGAAAAGTCTTTCAAGAGCCGCTTTAAAAAAAAAAAAAAAAATCACAGCTATCAGTGTTTAAGTACGAAGGTTCTTTGGCGAAGATATTTTTCCAACTGTCACTCCAAATCTTCATCCACGTTCCCTTGAGTTAATAGAAAATGTTAGCGATGAGGTGGGAACTGCTCACACACTGAACTTCCATTTGTGAGAGCAAGTCAGGTCCTGAGAATCCAATTTGCTCTGAAAAAACATGAAAGCTACACAACTCGACACATGCTGCCATTGTCTAATTTATATCAGGACTAGAAGGGTCCAGATGCCCTTGAGTCTGACATCTTGAAATATTTGCCAAATGTGTGAAACTTAATAAAAATTTGAGGCCCACCTGGCAGGGTTAGGTTAATTTTAAAGCAGTCAGAACTCCCTAGGAAACGGAAAGCACGTGTTTCTGATTTGTTCACACTTGACTCACCAAAACATTATTTTGCAAGATGATTCTCTATCCAAGGAACCTTTTGGGTGCTTTCTTGAAAATGAGAGATTCAGTTCTGTGCTAGGATTTGGTTAATGCCACACACAGGATAGCCTTCTGTGGTAGGGTTTGCCAAGACCTTAAATAACCCCAGACAGTAGTATGGGGTGATAGCAATTTTGGTCTTTATGTGTTCACAGTCTCCTCATTCAAATCAAGAAACCAAATGCCTGGAACTATGTGAGGCTCTGTCTCAAAACAGAAAAACAAGTCTCTGTAGGTGGGGGACTAAGGACTTGCTGAGCTGATCCCTGTGCAATCATTCCTTGAGAATAACACAAGTCCTGAGGAACACAGTCACTTAACCTTTACATTTGACCAGTGGTGGCTCTCTAAAATAGTCTCCACTTGTTGCAAAAAGAACATTCTTTAGGGGAAGGATGGGAGAGTAGTACATTAAATCATGTCTTTAGCACTAGCAACCACATTCTGTCCCAGTTATAAATCACAATGAGAAAGCACCAACCAAATTATTCCTGTACTGGATCCAAACTCGCCACCGGTCATAATATCTTGGAGCGTTGCCTGAAATTATTCGAAATCCTGAAACTTTAAAAAAAAATGAGAGGGAGATACATGTACAGAAGATGTCTGTCATATGTGAACATTATTTTTCCAGGCCACATTTTACCATGCCAGTGCTCGTCTTACCAGCTTAGAATATTTCAAGTTCTGTAAAGTGACTTCAGCATGCAGAATGCATTGTGTTTTCTGTCACATGAGCACACAGAAGCATTAGAATGTATACAACATATATTCTCCTCTGCTCCCACAATCTGGCATTCTTAGAATTTCCTTTGCGTTCTAGAAAGCTCCTTGATAAAACAGCATATATTTTCTCTTGACGGTTGTAATAACATTTCTAGAGTACTTTATCAAAGCCATTTTTTAAAATACCAAGCCACAAAGTTAAGCTAGAAAAAGAAACCATAGTAATGAAATAGCTGTTTTTCTAAGCATTATACAAGCCATAATTCTGCATAGTTAAGAAGCAATTGTAATTAATTGCATTTATCTTATTAATCCTGGAAATGGTTGAAGGACATATCTACAAAACTGTAGAAAAGAAATACAAGAAGAAGGAAGGAATCCAGGCATGAGCAGCATATAAATTGTAATCTTGACACTGGGGAGGCCAAAGAGGAAAATCTCCAGTTGCAGGCCCATCTCATGGGGGTGGGGGGAACAACTGGGGAAAAGAAAGGGGTGAGAGGGAGGAAAAGAGTAGGAAAGGTAAGTTTTCCAGCATTCCATGTGCAGACACAAAGATCATAAGTTCAAATTCTGAAGAGAAGTTTCTGTCCACCTTCACCAGCTCTAGCTACCAGGACTGCAGACCAAGCTACTTGTAGAAGTTGACCCCTTGTTGACAAGAGTAGCTGTAATGAACCGCGCATGACACTATTAGAAACAGAATTTGTAATTCATGACCATGTCTTTTTTATTTTTTCTATTTAATTAATTTATTCAGATTACCACTCAATTATTATCCCATCACTTGTATCCTTCCATTCCTCCCTCCCTCTCGCTTTCACCCTATTCCCCTCCCCTAGGTCTATGACCGAGGGGGACTTCCTTCCCTACTATATGGTCATAGGGTATCAAGTCTCATCTTGGTAGCCTGCCTATTCTTTCTTTGAGTGCCATCAGGCCTCCCCACCAAGGGGAGGTTGTCAAATACAGGGCACCAGGGTTCATGTTAGAGCCTGTCCCCGCTCTCCACATAACTGTGGAGAATGTCCTGTCCATTGGGTAGAACAGTGTAGGGGTTCAATATTTACTACTTGTATTATCCTTGGTTAGTGCAATAGTTTGAGCAGGACCTGTCCCCCACCTTCTGACCACAGCCTATCAGGTCTCATCTGGATAGCCTGCATCCCCTTCCTCTGTGTTCCCACTGGACTTTTTAAAATTCTTTACAAATTTGTATATGTTTTAAAATTCATAAACAGGTTTTTTTTGCTTTAAATGTATTTCATAAATATAAGCTAGCTTGTGTTTGTTCAGAAAATGGTCAGTGGTGTCAGTGTAATATGGATCTTTCATTGCCTCCTACAAAATTTTGCCTTTCTCTCTCTAAATCATTTGTTTTAGGCATAATCTACATATTGTTCCCCAAACTCTCTTCTTCAAGGTAACTGAATCTTCCATTTACTCTAATATTTCCTAGTAAGAAATTCAACATGTTTACTTAACTTTGCTAATATTTTTATTAAGATTTCTCAAGCTTTAGAAGAAGATTTCAGAAGTTGGAAAGATCTTCCATGCTCATGGACTTGGAGAATCAACGTCGTAAAAATGTCCATCTTACCAAAAGCAATCCACAGATTCAATGCAATTCCCATCAAAATCCCCACACAATTCTTTGTCAACCTTGACAGAACAATTCTCAACTTCATATGGAAAAAACAAATAACCCAGAATAGCTAAAATGATCCTGTGCAATAAAAGATCTTCTAGAAGAATCTCCATCCCAGAGCAACAGCAATAAAAACAGCATGGTACTGGCATAGAATTAGGCTGGTTGATCAATGGAATCGAATTGAAGGCCCAAAAGTAAGCCCACATTCCTAGGGACACTTAATTTTTAACAAAAAGCAAATCCACACAATGGGGGAAAAAAGCTAGCATCTAAACGAAAGGTGCTAGTCTAACTGAATGGCTACATGTAGAAAAATGAAAATAGAACCGTATCTGTCACCCTGCACAAAACTGAAGTCCCAATGGATTAAAGACCTCAACATAAAAACAGACACACTAAATCTCTTAGAAGGAAAAGTGAGGAAGAGCCTTGAGCTCATCAGCACAGGAGACTGTTATAAAGGACGACATTTAACTAGGTGACAGTTTAACTGGCTCACAGTTTCATCGACTCGTGATCATCATCCTGAGAAGCATAGCAGTGTGCAGGCTGACACAGTGCTGGAGGAGAAGCAGAGGTTTCCACATCTTGATCTGAAGGCAGCAGAAGGCCGTGCCATAGCTTGAGCATAGGAGACCTCAAAGCCTGCTGCCATAGCGATACACTTTGTCCAAAAAAGGCCAGACCTGCTAATAGTGCCATTCCCTATAAGCATTTAAACATATGAGTCCATGGGGCCATACCTATTCAAACCACCACAGGGATCATGAAAATCTTGTTCTTCCATTTTACTGTCATAGAATAATCTTACCTAAAATTAAATGCAATAACAGTATACAGAAGCTCAAAACTGACATGCAGGATCTGTTTCAGGCACACTTTCATTTGGGATTAAGTCGGACACTAACTTGGGACCAGATATCTAATTGAAAATTCCTCCAACACACTAAAGGGCATTCTTAAAGTGACTTTAGAGCATCATTAAAAACATCTGGCAGCTGAGACAGGGTAAGCAAGTCCTCAATAGTTCCTGCCTTGCAAATATGTCTGTCAGAGATATTGGGCTAGAAGGCCAAAGATGATGCTCCAATGTTATAAAGAGTGCTGAGTGACTGTTCAAGCAGTAAACGGTCTCTGTCGCTTTTTCATTTTGGAAGCTGCTAACCCACTTCCTGTTCACTCAGGTATTTTATCCCTTCTCAAGTCTCTTATGGGTTGAAGACCAGATAGTTTAGTCTTACAATTAAGCTTAGTAGGTTAGGGGTTAAGATATATTTAGATCAAGATAGATGTTTTAATAGAGATGAGATATGATAGATATTGATTTTCATTCAGAAATTTAAACCCAACAAGATAGGGAAGATGCTTTTTTCATGAATGTAGCATTTATATAACTCCTGATTCTCTCATGATTCTTCCTGCTGTATGTAGTTTATTTTGTTCACGTGTAATGATATAAATGTATATGTTAAAAGTAATAAAAATCTGGCAACTAATACTGGTGAGGATGTGAGGAAAAAGAGTCCCTCTTAGCTCTTGATAGGAGTACAAACTAGTACAGTTGTTATGGAAACCAGTAGAGATTTCTCAAAAAAAAAAAAAAAAAAAGAAAAAAGAAATAGAACCACCATATGATCAAGCCATACCATTCCTGGGCATATACCAAAGGACTATATATCTTATTGCAGATGTATGTAGGCTCAGTTTTCCTAACAAATATATTTTATTATGAACTTATTAACTGAGAGTACCTCACTTATAACCGGACTAACCTAAACAATAGGAAAAGAAGATTAAAGAATACAATAATGAAACTGTAAGGATATCAGTTCCAAGGAATGAATGAATGATTCTCCTGGCAAATCAGCAGGATTTCTTCTGCTGGAACCTGGGGCAACCAGAACCCGGAACCTCAGCAGGAGCCTGGGGCCCCGAAGCCTTCCCTCGAGTGGTTCTCTCTAGGAGCATCTTGAAATGAACAGCCAAAACTATCCCAAGTCTCCAAAGGCCCCGCCACTTGTTTTTGGCTCACATTTATACCTCCTCTCAGAATTTGTTCAAGGATGTTTCTCAGCTGCTTAACAACCAATCTCCACCACATGGTGGTTCAACTTCTACGGGGATAAACATCACCTGCTCTCTCACAAGTCTTTTTCTCATTCCCCACTTGTGATCTAAACAAAAAAACATGTTTATCTCTCCTTCAGATGTACATAGCCATCCATTTTTACTACAGCTTTATTAACTTTAACAAGGAAACAGAACCAACCTAGGTGACAAATGCGAATGTAGTCAAAATAGACGATGAAATTTTATGAAAGTGTATGGAAAAATGAAATGTGCAGGCAAGTGAGCAAGCCGATCTGTGAATATAATATATTTTTTAAAAGGTGTCACACAAACTCAGAAAGATAAAAACAACATACACCTCTCATATGGTGTGACATAAGCCTGAAGTCGTGTACATGTGGGTAAAGCCAAAAACCAAAACAAAACAAACCCAGAGATGCAGAAGGAAGAAGTGATGAGGAAAGATGCAGATGGACAAAAGGTCATGGGTCATGAAAGAGGAAACTGATTGGGCGTGAGGAGTTTACGTGGAGGGATGAGGCATACATAGCAGGGAGGTGGAGAGGATAAGAAAGGAGGAGACTTCAATTAAAAAAAAAAACACTTTTTTTTTTTTTTTGGTCAGTTCTGTATTGACATCTAACACTTTGTATGTTAACATAATTCTTTTTATTTAAAAAGTATGATATCATAGTTTTTCATTGCTTCCCAGGCCAGATAGGAGATAGGATTTTAGTATCAATGCCCAGTACTGGATATTATTTATTTTGTAGTGGGAAGAGGCTCCTAATCTTTACACTCTTATCATACCTGTCCTACCCGCACCTACAGAAATCCCGGTGCTGTTCTTCGACATCTCACATAGAAGTCACCACACTGCCAGGCCTAGAGCAAAGGGCTCTGCCCTTCAGCCTCCCACAGCACACACTTGGGCTTGGAACTGTGGTATGTCACATTCGGTCACATTCACCCCGTCTTTCTCCGGGTACATCTCTCTCTAGACCACTGTCTCCTCCACGCCTGGGTCTGTCTCCTGCTTCCCTGTTCCCTATTACGACAGAGTGTCAATAGTGTAATAGCTCCTCGGTGAATGTCTGAGGGAGGGAGAAAAGAGGGGACAGAGAAACTCTAGGGACCAGGTCTTGCATTTTCATGTTTCCCCCACACAGCAGACCCAGAGATGTTTATTTAGTCAAAGAGAGACACTAGGAATACAGTGACAGCAAAACACATCGGCCCCTGTCTCCACACAGTGTCCTGTGATGTGTGAGGCTTAATAAGCACATTTGATGCATTTTAGCACTCAGCAAACATAGCTAAATCACTTAGCTGTAATTACCTAAAGCCATTAGAAAAGCACTAGCATTCAATCTCCATCACCTAGTCTTCAAAGATCTTGATCTCACATTGGGACCTTCATAGTTTCTCTTTAGTTATTTTTCCCCTGATAAGGCTAGAAAGCCTTCACCTCTATCCACGCATGAGCTCTCAGGCATCCCAGCTCGGGGCCACGCCCAGAAATGGAAGGGATGACACGCAACACGTATACAACTGATGAGTTGTCACGTGCACTGCATGGCACTCCCATACACATCCTAGCTCATTATCACAACAAGTTAAGAAGGGGTACGCCTACCGTGCCTCCAGCATCAGTAAGGAGGAAGTAGAAACAACAACAACAAAAAGATGATTAAATAGGAAGCCGCTTTCCTTATTATAAGGTACTCCCTAAATTCACTCTGAGTCTGAATTGGTAACCCCCAATGTTCTTTATTCTGGACAATGGACACTTTTCTGTCACAATATTTTGCTTTTCCAAAGTGCCCACTGGTGATACTTCTAGCAAGTATGTGACTATTGCTAGATGAAGCTCTGCGTCTCTTATGTCTGTTATGTATCGCCTCCATATTTATCTTATAGAAAAATAATTTACCCTAGAGGGAAGAATGAACCCCTCTTCACACCGGGGCATAAAAGAAGACTTGCCTGTGTTCCCTACGTGGCAGCCACGTCTTTGTCACTGTAGACCTTATCTCGTTCACTGCAGATGAACTACTGATGTGAGGTCAGATGACATCATTCTTCTCTCTAGTGATGACATACTTGTTCTTCAGTGAGCCCCTCACTCCGGAGTAGATCTAGAGAGCATGCTTTCAGGCAGAACTCACCACCCAGAAACACCTGTGACTGGTTTTTTGCACTTGCGGCACTGGAGCGACACTGGGTCGGAAAAGATAAAAGACTTTACATGTGTTACAATATTCTTACAGTATCTGTTCTGTCACTGGAGTCTGAACAGTCTCCTGGACAGCACCTTCTGTCCCTAAGCATCCTTTCCTCATAAAAGACCTTAATTAGGGTAACCTTCATTAGGCTAACACAATGCCCTAACTTTGAGTCTCAGACAGACAGAGACGCAATGAGGTTCTTTCCTTCTCAGCTGCCTCTCTGCCCGTCTGCCCCATGCTCAGATTGTAGGAGATAAAGGCGTTTGGTGGTAACACTGATCTCCTGCAAATTTCAAACCTGAAATGTGCTTCCCCACACTTCCAAAGGACAAGTGTCACTCCCGTCAAGTCGGCGATTATAGAACTGATGGAGGTGAATTTAAACGCCTCTTAATAGAGTGAAAACTAGGCGACGTAACCTTTCTTTGTAGTTTGGGCTGAACTCCTGTTCAAACACCCATTCACATCTCCCATGTTAACAATAAAAGTCACATCCCAAGCTGAGTTAGAGAATATGGGGTGTGGCCAGACTGGTGAAGCTCACACGCCATTGCAATGCTGTGAGAAATAAAGTTATCCAATAACCACTTCTCCATGTGACAAACCATACGCACATGCCTGGTTTACTGTATAGGCCCTTGATATTTGTGATCAGGGATATGTGTGCCCGTGTGTTTGTGTGTACATACGTCTATATGTAGAGAGATAATGGATTTTTAATCCACAAAAAGGATTCTCCTTTTTCAAAGTCTAAATGAAGAGTTGCTGTCAGCTGAGATACATCTAACTTCATGACAGGTGCAGGGAGCCTAATCCCCAAAGACTAACACTTTCCTTTTTCAGAGCCATTTCCTATCTGTGTGACCCTCTGGGAGAGCCTAGCAATATTCTGTGCATTTATTATGGTTAAAATAACCCAGAACTGTCTACTTATGCACTTTCTAGAGCTGAATTGGGCCAGTAGTGAATGACGTCTGATTTTCTTTCTTTGGAAGTATAGAATCTTCACAAAGGATCTCAAATATATTCTAGGCAAACCCTTATAAACTACAGACAGGAGATTTGTCAAGCAATTTTAAAAAAAACTTTGATTTTTATCTAATGTATGAGTGATTTCCTGGGCGGGGGCGGGGGGGGAAGAAAAAACTCTTATAATTACATTGAAAGTAAATGTGCTTACGCCTAACCACTACTCAAATGAGGAAAAATGTATAATGATAAAATAAAAGCATCGCATTAATTGTAGACGTATTAAGAACTGAGCTAGGCATGGTGCCACATGCTTGTGACCCTGACACTATGGGAGCCAAGGACGCCTAGTTCTGTTTCTGATGTTCTAGGACAGCCCGTGTCATATAGAAAGACCTTGTGCTAGAAAACAAAAAGGGGAAATGAAGCCTCTCTGTTTCCTTGCATTGGACATATTACAAGAGAGCCTCACAAGCTCAAGTCACGTGTTCACGAGGCCCCAACATAGCTGGCATTGCAGAGGGCAGTGCAGTGCAGCCTTTGCCAAGGCCATGCCATTGTCGACAAAGCTACTCCTAAAATCAAAACTTCCAGAAGATCCTCATTACTGTCATATGTGATGCCTCAGCATCGGTAGGGACCTCCTCCAGGAGGGGTCGTCATTGCTGACTATAATAGAAATGTGTATACCAGGCCATAGGGTTGATAGTGACCTAGTACAAGATTTGAAGGTGAGGCATCCAGAGAAGAAGCTAGCCCATGAATGCTCTCTTTCCTAAGTGGAATTAGTGCAGGTACAAACTAGGGGGAGCACTCAGGCTCTTTTGTGCCCCCTTGCCCTTCTGCCATGTAAGCACACTTTTCATCCTCCCTGCCGTTTGAGCAACAGCTAGAAAGAGAAGCCTTCACCAGACGTGAAATCTGCCAGCACTTTGACCATGGAGTTCTCAGCTTCTAAAACCGTGAGAAACAGGTTTCTGTTGTTCACGAATTGTGCAGCCCGTAATGGTCTGTCCCAACAACTGGAGCAGACCATGATGGGTCAAGTCTTTGTTTCTTTCTTCCTTCCTTTTTTTCTTTTCTTTCTTTCTTTTTTTTTTTTTTTTTTTTTTTTTTTTTTTTTTTTTTTTTTTTAGTAAATAAACCAAGTTACTATTTAATTCTGTTTTAAATTCAAGTAAGATTGGATGGTCTTGCAGTTACTTGTATAATATAATTTGAAACACATTTTACAGCTCCTAATAAAAACAAAACAAAACAAAACTTCCTCAAGATAAAACAAAAAAAAATTTGTGAGTGCGGAAATGAAAGTATGTGCCTCCACACCCAGATTAAGCTCAGAATGTTAATAGATTTAACAACACGACATATTGCACAGTAGAATGACATAGTACAGTGTAAGAAATATATAAATTTATGATTTCTCTATTTGGACATTTATATCATCTGTATTATCAACATTGCTTTTCAGTTCTTATAGTATATTCTAGAATTTTGGTAACTATAATAAAGTTTAACTAATGATCAAAGAGCTGTTTCTTTTTTTTTTCTAGAACAGTATGAACTTAACAGCAAAGTGAATCCCTAATCAAGGAACAAAAGTGCCCAATTTTGTAGATAGTACATTAAATGAAAATAGTTTTTAAATGATAAATAGCTTTTTCAATGTCCAAACACTAATATTTCTAACATTTTAAAATTAATCCTCATATTAGACCAATAAATAAAAATCTCACGCTCTTTGTTTTTTAATTTTAATTTCTTTTTTGAGAAGTCTCTCTCTGGTAGCTAGATTCCTACTCAGAGATCTGCCTGCCTCTGTGTCTTGAGTGCTGAGATTAGTGGCATGTGTCCTCACACCATGTTTAAGCTTAGATTATTTATAGAATTAATATTATCTAAAAATGTGTTATAGTGCCTTATATGAACTATTAGTGTCATAACTGTCTTTGAAAATAAGAATGCAGACAGAATCCATGCATTTGTGGATTATTAACAACACACTCATTTTTTTATCATCTGTGAGTTTATGAAAAGGCAGAAAAAATATTTAATTTTTTAAATCCTCTGTTTATAAAAGGAGAAAGATGGAGAAAAGAAGGGAGGGAGGGAGAGTATTAGTGTCCCATAAATGTGTATAGATTACCTAAAGGATCTATTATCAGAAAAACATGATGAACTTTGTAAGTTATTACAGCACTAAGATTTCATTATTTTGATGAAACCCTTGATGCTAATTCACTGCAGTACCATCATAAGTAACACTTGAATATATGAACCACACTTGTCAAAGTAAACGAACAAAACATTGTTCTGATGTAGGGCCCTTGAACTCGGTTATGGCGTTGGTTTTGTTTGCATTGTAATTTTCAAAATTAAGTAATCTACATGGCTCCCTGGTGTGAATTAACAAGTGGCTCTCAATCAAGGTTTTGTACTTTCTTCAGTAAGCCCAAGGAGGAAATAGTGCTTCTTAGTTCCTTTCTTGATGTATAAAACTAATGTAGATGGTGAGTCTATCTGCTTGAGTGTAAAGACCGGGGGTTTGCATCACAGTTTTTAAAGTTTTCTTTCCATATATTCAGTAAAAAGACAAAAGTAGGGGAGGAAGCAAATTTATTCTGTAGTCACGAAACACAGAGCAATGTGTATCTTATGTTAACATATATTAAAATCATCCCACCATTTTCTCACTGAAAGTGCTACCTACTTTCTCCGAGCAATTGCACACCAATATGGCAACAGCTAACATTATTTCAGTACCCTGCCTGCACTACTCCACCCACATACACGAGAAAACAACTATTCAGATCTGCATGTTTAAGCCTTTAACTCTCTAATTTGAAAGACCTAAAATCTGGCCATTTATTTTGAAGTTTTTTTCCTTTCTTTCTTTCTTTCTTTCTTTCTTTCTTTCTTTCTTTCTAAGTAGGACTTGGCTAATGATTTCAGTAAAGTAAGCAAGAGAATTTTGAAAGGACGAGCCAGCATAAAAAAAATAAATAAATAAATAAAACATGAAACATTAAAAGAAGGCAGTGATTTCAAAGCCAGCGTTTCATGGTGGATTCTCGTTATTTATTGGAAAAGTCAAGTGTGCACCAATGTAGCGTTTCATTGGCTTCAAGGATGTAATCAACAAAATATGCAGGGGTGGGAAGGAATACACCTGTTGCCATAGACTCAGAAAGCCATGTCTTCAAAGGCAGGAAAGAGCGAATGTGAAAATAGTAAGCTACTTCTGTGTTCTCAAAGCATCAGAAGGAAGCTAGAACTAACAGAAATGATGGGCCTGAACTAATTGGATTTTAAATCAAGATCAAAACGCAGTACGCATTATCCAGAAATGGAGCAGTCTAATTTAGTAATTACCGGATTCTCTGCCATCGATTCCATCACAGCTCTCAGTGTTTCAGGCATCAGACCCACCCCCACGTCCCCTGGGATGGCACAGCTTTCTCGATTTTTTTGCTGTTAGGAAACTTCCATCAATGCATTGTTTCAATTTTTCATTTCCTCTTATCTCTCCTGCATGATCCCTTTTTGCTGAATACTGTTTCCAATCAATAGGATAAAATGGTATCCGTAAGTACAATTTGGAAATTATTACATGTATCCTCATTTCTGGTAAATTCTGCTTTGAGTCTGGGAACTTTAACCCTTTTATTTTTCTCCACAACCATTTTTCTTTGAAGTTCCTTTTCTTCATAAGTAAGACTTGGCTAATGGTCTCAGTAAAGAAAATTGAGAGAGGGAGCAATGGGAGGGAACACACCTGTTGCCAGGGACTCAAATCCACGTCTTCAAAGACAGGAAGAAGGAAAGGTAAGAGCACCCGAAGCTCCTTCTAGATGCTCAAAGCCTCCAAGAAGCTAGAACTAACCAGACTGATGAGCCTGGACTAATTGGATTTTAAATCGAAATCAAAATGTAGCAAACAACATTCAGAAACAGAACAGGAAAACTATTTTTAAAAAATAGGGGGGAAACCCACTCATTATTACTTTACAGCATACTAAGGGAAATAGATCGACTACCCCTGCACTTCCTGGACTGAGTGGAATGTCTGAACTGACTCGTCTACAAAGACAACTGACTGTAGCAATATCTAGATAGCTACACAGAAGAGACTACTCACTCCTTTGACTTGCAAATCTGGTTATATTGAATAAATGTAAACCATATGATCCAATGACAAAGATTCAAGATTATAAGGCAAATAAAAATGAGTAATTGTTGAAATCTGGGCTTGGATTCCATATTATCTGCATCATAAAATGGTGTGTGCCTGTATAAACTTTTCTATTAACAGAAAGATGTTCCCCATCAGCATGGCATATCAGAGAGTCAGAAAACATTCATAATTTGCAGATAGATTTACATTTAGGTCTACTGACTACTCCGCACCCTTAAGAAAGATACTAGGGCTTCAGTAACCCTCGGTTTTCTTTTCTGCTTCAAGTGTTCACTAATATGAAAATGTAAAGTCCTTTTTAAAAAATCAAAACAAAGTAAGTTCTTTTCATATGATAACAAAAACATAGCTCTTTCCTTTCATTCTCCAGAAAGTAGAAGGGTAAAGGACTGTATCTGTGTTGAGGTAGTGCACAGCTCTTGTAAGCATGCAGTGATTTTAGAGGCAAGTATTTCTGAATTGCCACCATGGACTATGGCTTCCACTAGTGAGTTTACGAAGGCCACTGTTTAGACTGTGTAGATTTCTGAATTATTTGGATAATTAAACCAGAGAACCAAAGACCAACTTCTACTCCAGTGCATACCCATGTCTCCTATCTGACATTTTCTCTCTTCAGGGGTAAAGTGAAGAGAAACTGCCATGAGGAAGTTGTCTAGTGTAATGGCCCAATATCATGGAAGCAGGACCTCATTTTGAATATATCAGTGTGAAATAATCAGTAGATGTGCATTTCCAAACTAAGGGGCTATGCCTGCCGCTGAGCAAGCCCTTCCTACATCTGTGGACAAGGCACCTTCTCTTTTCACACCCAATTTAGCTTTCAATCCTTTTGCATGTGGATGGTATTTTCCTGCGATGTCTTTCTGCTCATTTTAGGAATATGCTGTACAAGCAGAGTCTTGCCAAGCAGTTTCAGCTCAGGAGGCAGCTTCCGGGGATGATTTACACAGGGTCCATTTCTAATTTTATACATTAACCCTAAATGGTGCATCCTTATTATCAGTGTAGGTGAGTGCCTCCGGTTTTGCCAGGTACAGAAAGACGACAGGGTAATGTGTGGCTCAAATCAAGGTACTGAAGCAAGATGGTATGTTAACATGCTAAATCTACCACTGACTACTCAGTAACCATGCTCAAGTTATGCCCCAGCTCCCACAGCCTAAAAGTGGGATGATCGCATCTGCTACGGTAATTTAGAAAAGGGTTGATGATGCAAACAGGGTGCATCAAGCAATTTGTAAGCACATGCGTATTTATTATACTCACATTTATTCATATTGTTCTGTGATAATTTCTTCTTTAGGCATTAATAACTATAATTGTTAACCACATGAGAGACTTATGTAACCATCACCCGATATGAAAAATCAACCGCTCTTAGTATGAAACACTTTCTCAGAAATCACAACACAGGGAAACAAACCACCATACTTCTTCCTTAAAAATAAAATAACATCTTCTTTGAGGTAGGCTGGGTGTTGCCAGGAGTTAACCTGTCTCATTGTCAATGGATCTTTAAAGTAAGAACATTTTAAATGCCATATTCTGCATGTCTCTGGGGTTTTTGAAGACACTGTCTTTCTATAAAGTCATATCTATCTATTGTACCTAAGTTTACTCCTTCTCAAGTCTCTGAGGGAGTTGAAGACCAGGTAGCTTAGTTTTACAATGAAGCTTAATTGTTTAGGGGTTAAGATGTTTTTTCGTCTAGATAGGTGTTCTAAGTTGATAATGACAATATGTGATGGACATTGATTTACATTCAGAAATTTAGATGCACCAAGATAGGAAAGATGTCTTCTTCAAGGCTATCAAAAACAAATAGCCAAAACACTAAGAATGTAACATTTATATAATTCCTGATTGTGTCACGATTCTTCTTTCCATAGGTAATCTATTGTATATATGTGTAATAATATAAATGTATATGCACAAAAATAAAATAATTTAAAAAATAACATCTTCAAGCTATCCTGCATCTCACCCCTTCTTGTCACCTATTCCAACCTTTCAAAGAATTTATATATTAGTTTCCTAGGAAATATCATGTATGATTAAATCATTTTCAGAATTTCTTTATAATTTATGTATGTGTATGTCTGTGTAAGCCTGCGTTTTGTGTATGCAGCTATCTATGGAGCACAGAGGTGGCCACTGGATTCCCTGGAGCTGGATTACACGCAGCTGTGAGCCTCCCCCCAGTACAGGTGTTGGGAACTGAATTTTGATTCTGTGGAAGAGTAAGAAAAGAAGAAAGTTTTTTTTAACTACTGAGCCATCTCTTCAGTCCAACAGTCCTGTTTGTTTTTTTAACAGAGCATATTTTACATCGTTGGTTATGGATTTTAATTTCTGCTTGACTTTGAGATAAGTATCGGTTGACACTGAATATTTCACTACATCTTGCATGGTTCTAGGAAAAATAACATTTTACCTCAGAAATGCTCTCTAGGCTCACATGTGTTCATGGTTATCTGGGTCAATATATAAAGTTCCAAAAATTATACTTCAAGAAACTGGGGGGAGTATTTTAAGGATTTTCATGTTTGTCATTTTCTCTTTGCTTGGGGAAAACAATAAATTCCTGTTGTTGTTTTCTAAGCTCTACTATGCTGAAATCAAAGTGTTTATGAAACAAGAGCTAACATAAGATTTAGAAGATTTGAGTTTCAGGACATAAGGAGAAAAAGTGGACTGGGAGTAACCTCTTGACACAAACAACTAAAAAACTGAATAAATTTTAAAAAAATCACTGTTTAATCCTCTGAGCAAAAGATACCACTACATTGTGATCTATAGAAGACAATTAAAAAATGGAAAAGAAAGAAAGATGACTCACACTCATGCAAAGTTTCCTGCCCAGAGAAAATGTCTAGACTTCAGGCCAGAAAGGAGAGACCTGGATGGAACCTGGCAGCCTCTTGTGAGTTAAAAAAAAAAAAAAAAAAAAAAAAAAAAAAAAAAAAAACACCTAGGATTTGTAGCGCATTTGTAGGAGCAGCTTTTTAGAGACATAATACAGAATAAGAGTTGGGGTCCTTTCCATAGTCAGCTTGATATAAACCTACACACTGAGACACCGGGAAAGAGCTTTTTAGAGAAGAACATTTGTAACTTCCAGCCTCATGCAAGGCCAGTGATTGTTTAAAATCTCACTGTAGTCTGCCTGGACACCTAAAACAACAAAAGGCTATATTAGCCCTAGCTGGGGAAAACAACATGCCCTAAAAAGACCTTCAAAAGAGGTGCCGATCAGACAAAGTTTTATCAAAAGAACCTTCTGTCTATCAGAACTAATTCCAATACTCTTGATTAGAATTTTTTTAAAAAATTAGCATTCACCCCAGGGCTGGAGAGTTGGTTTTCCACAGGGATGACCCTCTTAACTTGGTATCAAACACCAGTGCTCACACCACAACCATATACATGCAAGCAACTAAACAGACTCAGTAGGTGCATTTACATGCATGTGTATATGTGCATACACACACAATAACAGCAATGACACAGTGGCCATGTCTGAGAGATAGCAAAAGGTGAACGGCACGGGAGAAGTTGTCATATATATGCGTGCACACGCGCGTGTGTGTGCACGTGTGTGTGCGTGCATGTGTGTGTGTGCGTGCGTGTGTGCATGTGTGTGTCATTCATTCCTGGTACCTTCCTGAGCACTAGGATGCAGAGCACCACCAAGCAAAGTTGGGACTTCAGTCCTTCTGGCCATTCCTTCATCACTTCCCAGCTTCTTACCCAATGGTGTCATTAGATCAAAGTGATTTCCAACCTTCCAAAAAGCTCATATATATTAGCTTACTAAGAACTATCATGCGTTATCCAAGCATTCCCAATTTTGTTTGTAATTTGTGTTTAAACTGAAACTACACACACACACACACACACACACAATATTTTTAAAAATACAGTATTCAAAACATAATGTTTGTAAAATCCTGCACCTGTTCATTTCCATGAGGTTGCAGGTGAATGCCAGAGTAGTACTTTCTATTCACACTTGTACTATCCTGGCACATTATCTAGTGACTCTGTTTCCACACAGACATTCAAATGGGTTTATATTAATCTCCGTTTCTTGATGCACAGAACTGCTGATGCCCTGCGCTATGGCTGCTCTGCTCATCAAGAATATAGCAGAAAGGCCAAGGGGTGGAGACGAGGGCCAACCACTTCCAGACACACTGAGTAAGAAATAACTTCAGAGATTTTTGGAGCTACAGTTAGCCTCAGAATAGTCAACCTCGGAATGTAACCATTGATAGAATGACACTAACAACGAAGAGAACAATTGGGAGGGTTGCTCACGCTAAGGCAGTGGCTCTCAGCCTGTGGGTCATGATCCCTGTGGCAACAGCATATCGGGTGTCCTGCACATCAAATATTTACATTATGATTCATAACACCATCAAAATTACAGTTATGAAGTAACAAAGAAATAATTTTATGCGTGAGAGTTAGCATAACATTGAAGAACTGCACTAAAAGTTAATAGCGTTAGGATTATTGAGAACCAGGGATCTAGGGAAAGCCAGAATTTGCCATCTGTTTCAAACTATTCTCAAGTTTGCCCTAGTGTCTATAGAAACATTGTCATAAAGTTTACTGTTAGAGATGTGATTCACTTTATCCAGTATATCCACAGTCCTTCAACCTGCTGATAACCTTTGAACTCTCCATTAAGAGACCAATAATTAAATGATTACAAATTTAATTGTCTATTAGTCCCTCTGATTTACAAAAATATAAGCAACCTTAATATACTGAGGAAGATTCTTCTGGAAGTGCCGAGATTGTCCGATGCTCTTATTTCCCAAATGAACAGTGGTTGGCAGTTAATGCATAAACCACATAGCTGTAGTTCATGGCTCTCAGTTCCTATCTTGTGTTTTCTGCTATACACTACTGTGTACTGAAGGAGCAGAGGGAGGTTATATTATTCTTAGGGAGTGTGTTCAGCTATAAGTGTACAGATTTTTAAAAAGTTAAATGCCTCAACATTTTAGATTTTTTATCTTTCTTGGATAAAAAGGCAGGAAAATGAGGAATAATATTTCACAGGATGTACTTTATATAAGTGATGCCTCACTGACAGAGACCTTTTTAAAAAATGAACCTAAAACTCAAATAGGTTGCACTAATAGTTAACCTCTTGTGATGTCATCTGAGCTACAAAGGCATTGTTGCAAGGCCATGCATAAATGGGCTCTTAGTGGGGAACTGTCTTCACCTTGCGGCTTTAAAGCCCACTTCACAGTGAGGCTCATAAGCCATCTTAAAGACTCAGTTTTCTGCACTGTTTTATTTTTTTATCCATCAGCTTCTGATATACCCCGTGCTGCGCTGTATCAGCAAGCGCATGACGTCTTTTCTTACCAACCTGCATCTACCACCTTCCTCATAGGACACAAAGTCAAGGATAGCTGTAGTTTTTCTCTAAGGACCTGCTAGAAGAGTTCCTAGGATATGGTAGGATTCCTTCAATAAATAATTTTAGTTTGTGGATAAATTGTCCTTTTGTTCATATGAAGTTAAATAGACTCTTGACTTCCAAAACACATAACCTTGATATCATTTGGGAAGTATCGTATAATGTGATAAATAACTTCAGTTTCCCAAATCACATCAAACGCTGGTATTCAGATAATATGCAATAAGCACACACAATAATATTATACAGACTGTGAAGGTTTTGTGTATGTATTTAGGGATGTGTGTGTGTGTGTGTGTGTGTGTGTGTGTGTGTGTGTGTGCATTCACACAGTACAATAATAACAGCAACAACAGTTAATTTAAAAAAGAGGCCTTGAATTTAAAAGAGAACAAGATATATGAGAGGGTTTGGAGGGAGAGAAAGTAAAGGTGAAACGATGTAAATATAATCTCAAAAACAAAATAAATAATTTTTCAAAAATACGTTTAGATATTGCCTATACATCCCAACAGTAACCAACACGGCAAAAGAGATCCCTGACAACAGAGATGGAGCTTATGTATAGGCATGAAAACGTGGTCTTCTACTCACTCAGACTGACCGAGCTCTGACAGAAGCAGATACCCTCCGGAGTGCTGGGACTAACGGGCATATACCACCGCATCTGGCTCCACATACCAATACTGAACCCGCAGCGTAACACCATCCTCTGTGGCGATCAGGCAGAAACCTGGTGGCAGTTTGACTATACTGGATCATGTCCATCATAAAAAAAGATTACACTTTGTCCTTACTAGAGTAGGTAACTTGTTCTGATTTTGAATTTTCTTTTGCTGCATTTATGTTTCTGTCAAAACTTCCATGTACGGATTTACCTTATCCACTATCACAGTATTTCACACAGCGTTTGTTCTAACCAAGGAACTCGATTCACACCCAAAGACTTGTGAAAAATGGGCCCATATTCACGTAACCCACTGATCTTACCAGGTTCCCCACAATCTTAAAGCAGATTGTCTGATAAAATGGTAGAATGGGCTTTTGAGAACACCGTGTGGTGGTTTGAAAAGGTATAGTGCCCTAGACTCATGTGTTTAAATGCGTGGCCCATAGAGAGTGGCGTTATTAGGAGGTGTGGCCTTCTTGAGGAGGTGTGGCCTTGTGGAGGAGGTGTGGCCTGGTTGGAGGAGGTGTAGTCCTTTTGGAGGAAGTATGTCACTAGGGGAGTGAGCTTTGAGTTTGCCTATGCTCAAGCTACACCCAATGTGGCACACAATCTCCTGCTCAGCTCTTTCTCCAGCACCATGTCTGCTTTCCCATTGCACTGCCTCCCACCGTGACAATAGTGGAACGAACCTCTGGAACTGTAAATCAGCCTCAATGGAATGTTTTTCTTTATAAGAGTTTCTGTGGGCATGGTGTTCCTTCACAGCAATGAAGTTACAACCAAGAGACACCGTTACTTTCAAAATTAACACATGGCAATATCCTTGATGGCTGAAGCAGGGTAGCCCAGTATATGCTGTGTACATACCAGATACCCCAGTATATGGCATATGCTGAGAGTCAGCATCCAATACATGGGACAGTTTCTCACACAGCAGGATTCAGAGGTCCACCAAGAGGTGGCAGTGGGGATGATTAAACTCACCATCACCTTAGTGACCCACAAGAACACTTTTCCTTCCTGTTCCCAGGACCCCAAGCTCTGCTGGCCTAGAAGTTTTGGCTCCAGATAGGGGAGTGTAATCTCCAAGGGGTGACAACAAACACCCCATTGAACTAGAAGCTCAGACCCCCCCCCCACCCCGGCTATGTTGGGCCTGTGACACCTGTAACCTAACAGGCTAAGAAAGGAATAACAGTGTTAGAAGGGTGTTTATCCAGACCACCAGAGGGGGGTTGGAAGGAAAGGGGTTGCTTCTCTACAAGAGATGTAAAGAAAATTACGTGCAGAGCAAAGGAGATCCTTTATAGGCCACTGGTTCTCAGCTTTCTTAATACATCCCTTTAATACAGTCCTCATGTTGCGGTGGTCCCCAACCATACAATTGTTTCATAAATAGAAAAAAGTAAGGTGGGTACATGAAAGAGGCTAGAAAGAAGAAAGGGAAAGGGGGAAATGATGTGATCGTATTTGAACTAAACATTTAAAAATAAGTCTATCTAGGAAATTAATTTTTCTGAAAGCATGTTCAGAAGAGACATGACCTAGTATAATTTACCTAAAACTCTGTCTTGTGTAAAATATTTCTAGTTCTCTTACCCTCCAGTTGATAAAACCCCCTTATTTCTGAAATTTACTCTGCTTCCGTCCTTTGGGAAAAAAAATAATAAATAAATGAAATTCTCTTTTCTGGAGCACCCTTATCCAAGCTGTTACATGTTATCTAATTGGTTCTGGTTTGGGCCCTTAAAATTCCTCCCTCATCCAAAGGCCGCCCAGAAGCTCTTCTCTGTGTCACTCTGTGTCCTCGGATGTTCTAGGGTACCTAGTGAGCCGGTGGGAGGGTCAGTCACGAGCACACAGCGACTTTCTCACCCTGCAACCACATCCCCAGCAAGAATGACCCGAAGAAGAATCTAAGCTCCTGCTCCATTAAGTTCAGCTTTTTAAAATGGGCTTCAAGAAGGGAGGTGGGGTTACTAAAAGATTGGGGAACTCCTGTTCACACCAGCATCTATTCCTAAGCCTAGTTCTTAAGATAAGGTCAATATGAGTGTACCAAAGAGGCTGGCTAGAACGGGGTCCTTATTTTAAGTCAATGTAATAGGACAATAACACTGTAGTGATAACGCATATCCTCTAACCAGGGAACAACACACATACAACATGTAAGCTAGGGAAACTGTGAGACTGGCAGGAAGATGGGAGGCAACACACAGGCCATTCAAGATCTGCGGTTCTCCTGTGTGTCCCCACTGTCACATGACCACACCGGGAGATACAGTGCTACACTGGCATATCAAAAAGCTGGGATTTCCTTTCTCTGTGCATCCTCTGGATGCTACATCTCTTCCCCAGAGACTCTCTTATCTTACATTAGGGACACTCCTTGTTTCATATCAATTTCTATTTTCACTATCAAAGTTAATGAATTTCATTAATTTATACTGCTGACTGCACTCTGTAAAGAGGGCGATTTCCACTTTGAATGCAAGCAGCAGCCAAAACGATGACACTTCTTGTCTTCTTTCTACAACCAGATGTAAATAATTCTGATAACCTCTTGCTACGTGGGAGGCAGCTGTCTGGTGTGATTATTAAATTACAGCTCCTGTATTGTATTCTCCCCAGTTAATGTTCACCCTAATTCGATAGTCTGAATTCTATGTGATGCAGAAAACTCCTATTTGTACTCGCAAAATACAGTTTAGCAAATTGCTCTGTGACACCCGTTCGTTTTATTTCATGAGTATTTGAGGTAAAAATTGAGCGCAGTTCCTCCTTTTAGTTTGTACATCTGAAGGAACGGAAGCCTTTAAAGGTGTTTGTCATAAAAACACACACAAGCCAGGCGAGAGGTGTTATTTCACTCTGTCCGCCATGGGGAAGTCAGTTCTATGAAGGTACATACCCTCCTTCAACATCACACATCAAGTTAAGGGCAGAATAAAAGACAGAAATTGCGCGCCTCACTTAAGCGGCCCCTATTTTATGTGCTGGACCTCGCCTCCATCCAGCTACAATTCCTCCAAATGGTAGCTTTTTTCCCAGCGCGGACCTGAGACCCAGTTTCTTCTATGGTGCCCCCCCCCAACTTTTTACTTCAGTGTCTACTCAGTCCTGCTTTAGAGCAGGTCCGTCCGCTGTGAGCCCAAGAGAACACAGCAGTTGTTAGCGTCATTCCCAGGGATGTGTACAGTCTGACAGTGCAGCTGATCCTGGAAAGCCTGATTCATATTTTATTGCCACCTTCCTGGGTTGCTTTTATGGCTGCTTTTACTGCCTCCATCTATTTATTCAGAAAGTGTCGTTTTGAAAATATAAACCTTAAAACAAGAGAGCAGTTGAGGAGGAAAATAGAGCGCGTGCTTCTTTGGAACAAGTTTAACAAACTATATTTTCAGAGCGTGTGTGCTCTTCCAAATTTATGACTGAATGCCCTCCCACCCGCTGTCCCGGGAAAGTAAAGACGTTGTCAGGAGAGAGAATGGGAGTCTTTAGCTGCACCCTTCAAGCACTTTCACTTCACAGATGGGCAGGTTAGAGCAGGAGAAGAGGTGGCTGTCCAAATCTACACAGCCATTCGTACTGCAAAGAAACCAGCCATATTCCAATCTGAAGCTCCTCCACCCAGGGCTAATTCTCCACACTTCTAAAGGGAGCAAATGTTCCCTAAGTCCCTGCTTGAGAAGGTTCTATCCCTGTTTGCTCTTCCTGGGGTAGAGAGCCATAGAGATGGTGAAGAGGAGTTCCCAGGAAGAGAAGGAATGTTTTCACCTCCAGGCAGGTTTGCTTATCTTATCCTTGTTAGCTCAAATCTGGAAGGCCAGCAAAGCAAAAAGAGCTTGGAGAAAGGGAGGTGTTCCTTGTTTGCTTAGATGGTGCTGTAAACATCCTACAGGCCAGAACAGTAGTTAATGGTTGCCTGGTCAATCTGTCATGACATACTGACTAAGGATGATATATGTGTAGTACCATTCTACAAAAACGTGAGTGGGCCAAAGAAAATCATTGAAATGAGTAGGTTTGGGTTTGGGTTTTGGTTTTTTGTTGTTGTTGTTGTTTGTTTGTTTTTTTGTATTTCCAGTTTCCATTTTATACTGTAAGATGGAACAGGAACGTCACCACCTGCTTGCAAGACCAAAAGGCAAAGTTAAGATTATTGAAATTAACTACTCATCGAGGATAATTTCTATATGACTCTTTTTAATTAAAATTTTACTGAGCTATATTAAATGTGTATTTATATATTGAAAAAAATCTCGATGTACCTAAAACAAAAGAGATGTATATATTTGACTATCTTTTTATGTGGAGCAGGATTATTCAAGCCACATAATTTTGTCTGAAGCACATTAGACAACAAATTAAGACCATTTTAGAAGAAGCCTGATGACATAGAAAGTATCTCACCTTCTACCTAGAAACATCATTTCTGAATTTAGCTCTATACATATTCTATTTCTCATATACGATAAAACTTGCTAAAGATTTCTCACATATTTTATTCCATATTTACTACAGGAATGGTAAGATTTATGTAAGTGATAAGATACAATCTGTCCTCTTATATTTCTACCAAGGTTATTTTTTCTTAGTCTAGTAGACCATCAACATTGAGAAAATATCAAAGAATTCTTCAAGAAGACCCTATGGTCTAAACTGCTGAGTTAGAAGTGTGACATTAAAACCTAGCCTCCCTGTACTTCCGATATCGATTTTTTTTTTTTTTTTTTGGTTTTTGGTTTTTCGAGACAGGGTCTCTCTGTGTAGCCTTGGCCATCCTGGACTCACTTTGTAGACCAGGCTGGCCTCGAACTCACAGCGATTCGCCTGCCTCTGCCTCCCGAGTGCTGGGATTAAAGGCGTGCGCCACCACGCCCAGCTCCGATATCGATTTTATTTCCCCTTCTTAGTGGAATTGAAGCATCCTCCCTTGAGCTCTCCTTGTTACTTAGCTTCTTTGGGTCTGTGGAAAAGTGAGCAGAGAGGGAGAACTGAGTGACAAGGGGTGGAGAGAGGAACGGGGAGGTGGGGGGGGGGGTCCAGGGAGAAAGTGGATGAGGGTAAGAGGGGGGGTCCAGGGAGAAAGTGGATGGGGGTAAGAGGGGGCATCCAGGGAGAAAGTGGATGGGGGTAAGAGGGGGCGGGGGGTCCAGGGAGAAAGTGGATGGGGGTAAGAGGGGGGTGGGGGTCCAGGGAGAAAGTGGATGGGGGTAAGAGGGGGGTGGGCGTCCAGGGAGAAAGTGGATGGGGGTAAGAGGGGGGTGGGGGGTCCAGGGAGAAAGTGGATGGGGTAAGAGGGGGGTGGGGGGGTCCAGGGAGAAAGTGGATGGGGATAAGAGGGGTACGAGAGAGAAGGAAATTGTGGTTGGGGCATCTCTGGAACAAGCTGGAGACCTGCGATGGGGGAGGCTCCTGGGGAGATATGGGAGGGTGACCCTAGCTAAGACTCCTAGGAGTGAGTTGAAGTAGACACATCCTGCAGCCAGGCAGGACTTCTGGTGGAGGGAGGGGCACGCCTACCCAACCACAAAACCCTCAACATAAAATGTGTCCTGCCTACAAGATGTGCAAGCATAAAAGGTAGGACAGAGAATGAGGGAATGGCCAGCCAGTTGCTGGTCCAATTTGAGACCCTCCCCATGGGAGACACCCAGCCCCTGACGCTATAAATGCTACTCTACTATCCTTGCAGACAGGAAGCTAGCCAACTGTCATCTGAGAGGCTTCGTCCAGCAGGTAATGGAAACAGATGCAGAGACCCCAC
This sequence comes from Acomys russatus, assembly GCF_903995435.1. Classification (NCBI taxonomy): domain Eukaryota; kingdom Metazoa; phylum Chordata; class Mammalia; order Rodentia; family Muridae; genus Acomys; species Acomys russatus. The sequence continues at coordinate 3,219,349 of NC_067166.1, read as the reverse complement.
AGCAAACATTAGGTGGAACTCAGCAAGTTTTGTAAAAGAGTTATGGAAGGACTGGGGAAGGTGTAGGGGTCAAGGACACCACAAGAAGACTTACACAGCCAAATAACCTTGGCTCACGCAGGCTCATAGAGACTGAACCACTAACCAAAGAACATGCATGCACTGGTCCTAGGCCCCCTACACGTATGAAGCTGGTGGGCTACTCGGTCCTAACAATTGGAGTGGGGACTGTTTCTGACTTGGACTCTGTTGCCTCCCTCTGGATCCCACTTCCTTAGGAGGGCTGCCTTGTCTTGCCTCGGTGAAAGAGGAGGCACTTAGTCCTCGTGAGACTTGACATGCCAGGGTGGATTGGTTAGGGAGGTGGGGTGGAGTGAGGCAGTAATTGGGGAAATTGGTGGAACTGGGAGGAGAGGAGGGGGAGCGGTTGCCATTGTGATGTGAAAAGAAGAAACATATAAATTAATGGAGAAAAGGCAGCTTTGAAAAAAAAAAAAAACAGAAGAACTAGCCTCACTATTTTAAAAAAACAATTTATGTTGATTTTAAGTCACTATAAAGAAACATTTTAATCAATTACAGAACTTCAAATTACATAAAAATCATGGTTTTTTTTTTTTTAATTTTGTGTTTTCTCTTTCTTTGCCCACACATTGCAGTTATCAAATCATAAATTGTACTTGTATGGATATACGTGTGTGTGCATGTGTACATATGTGTGTGTGTATATGTGTTCCTACATATAAACATACCCTGACACAGCATCTGTAGATTCTATTAACAGGACATCAGATGCAGCCTTTAAAGTCCAGTGCTAAATGTCAACCCCAAAAACATACATATGCATACAAGTAACATTATATGAACTGAGCAGTTTATATTCAGGAATATATGCATATACATATAAATGTATAAAATAACAATTAAGAATACATATATACATATATATATGCAATAGCAATTAGCAAAAAGATAGAGCATGTGCTTGAAGGAGAGCAGGGAAGGGTATAAGGGAGGGTTTGGAAAGACAAAAGGGGAGGAGAAATGTAATTATATTATAATCTCAAAAGAACAGCTTTTTAAAAGTATAATAAACAGTTTTTAGATAACCGAGGAAGATCTGGTAGGAGCTGAAGAGGGGGAAAACAAGATCGAAATAAATTTTTCCTTTAAAAAAAAGATAAAAAAAGAAGAAAAGGTTTTCGATAAAGTGCAACTTCTGATAGTTTTCAAGCTAAGATACTATTACATCAGAGTTTATTACTACAGCATGTTTCTCAGAGACAGCATGCACTACATACATAATTTTTACTTGTTTATCCAACATTGACATTTTCCTATGAACTATTTTTAATCTATTTTATTTAATTCAAGACCTGACATCTACCACTTACTAACCTTGATCCAAAACAATGACAAAAAAGAAAGAAAGAAAGAAAAGAAAAGAAAGAAAAAAAATCTGTGTCTGTTTTTACCATGTCCACTTCACACAGAGAAACCCACACCCTTTGCGTTGATTGCCATCTTTTCTTTGGTTGCGTCTCTTTGCCTGTCTTGCTTTCCTGTGGCTCTGCCTGGCTGCGTCTCTCTGGACCCCTGCTCTGGCACTTCTGGATCACAGGGCTCGCAGTGCTATGCTTTCTGTTCAGAATGGTTCACTGAACTGGAGCAGTGTGGGAATTGATTGGGAAGGTGTCTGGAGCTTGGCTCAGCAGGAACACACCGCCAACCAAGACAGCAACGTCTGCACCCACTCAGCCTGCTGGGGATACGTGCTTCCTGCAGCTATAGCTCTACCTCTGTAGTTTTCTTATATTAAAAAGAGGAAAAAAAAAAAAAAAAAACATTCTTCTGTTATTCCTGGAGCAAGGCTCATAGAAAATAATTCTGAGCTATAAGCTGGAAGAATAGAAAAAAAATTATGCTTTGTCATTTTTCCGCTGATGGACTTGAGTGCATTACTATGTTAATCGCTGCGGTTAAGCCTTCCAGAAAATTTGGCCTTAGGATGACAGGGGCCGCAGCTGCGTGAAGCTGTGTGGTTTCGACTTTCAGAAGACTCTTGAAATATGGTTATTCCTTATTTCAGTTTATACCTCCTAAGTTTGAAAAAAATTAATAAGCTTGAAGAGTTGAATCAAATCTCAGCACACGCAAAGTTAGAAACGCTTCCAGGTGAGGTGCAGGCGTGTGGGCGGTGGAGCCGCGTGATGGAAATTTCCACACCCATCTGCAGAGCTCGATCTGCTTTTTGTTGTTATTTGTTTTTTAAGGAAACAGGCGGTGAGTTTTGCCTGCTTGTTTGTGTCATTCACGGCTGTGCGTCGGTGTTAGCTATGACTATGGATGTTGTTAAGGGAATAATGCTTGCTTTCCGCCACTTTTGATTCTACCCACTTTAGAGTTGAGCTTTTAAGGGAACAAAAATGTCAAGAAACTTGGGGATAAGATCAGCAATTGTGTTAAGAAGAAAAAAACTCCAGATGACCTTCACAGGAAGTGCCCTCTGGTGAAATCATACGCTAAGGGAGAGACAGACAGACAGAAAGACAGACACAGAGAGACAAAGATAGAGAGAGAAGGCAGAACAGACAGAGCAGGGAGGAGGCAAAAACATGGAGAGAGGAGACAACAGAGAGACAAAGACAGACACACACACACACACACACACAGGCCTGGGGTGGGGGGGGTGGGCAGAGAGTGAACAGGCCCTGGCCTGTTTTGTGCACATAAAATATTAGAGATTGCAGTAGAAATTGTCTTGATTTTCCTTTCAAAGTGGATTATTTATTTTAAAATATTGACCAAACCATGAAAGAATGAATTCTGGGTTTAGCACAGGGAATACGCTAAAGGCACTGCACTGTATCAACTAAATACCAAGTCAAAGGGGGAAAGTCTCACTGTATATTTCCCTACGCTTCATGCCGCGGTTGTTTTATTGACGCTGGACATGGCTGGACAACAAAGTACTGGACTGTGGTCTATGCTGTGGAACCCAAGAATCTTTTAAAAGCCAGTACTTACCCAACAGCTTTGAAACAGCAAATTTATAAAACCTATCTTTTTCTAGTCCCTGAATTACACTAGTAGATCTATCTGATAGCAGTACTTTAGTGCAGTAGGTAAGTACATGACCGATCATGTCACCTGTATGTAATAAAATAGTTATTTGTCTCACTCAAAGTTAGACTTTTTTTTTTCTTAGTTAAGGGGGTGATTGTGGTGGCACACACTGGTAGGAAATGAGAAAAAGATGAAGGCATGAAGGTCACACGTCGAGGTCAGCCTGAACTGTACTCTTTTCTTTGAAGCCTCGGGGCCTAATAACAGTGAGCATGAACCCAGGTCAGAACATTGCACATGCAAACACTGATTGCAGCTGGCCCAAGAAGGTGATGGGTGTTTTCAGTCCCAGCTATGCAGGAGGCTGAGGCAGGAGGGTCCTAAGTGCCCTGCCAATGGGGACAGCAGGGATGAAATAGTGGGACTCTGTCTCAAAAGCCAAGAGCAAGCAAACAACTTTAAAAGCCACCATAAGTCTTCCCAAAGCACTCCCCCCTTTTTTTTCTTGGCAGTAGAGATGAATGGCTTAGCTTCAAGATACGTCAGTGAGACACTAAAAAAAAAAAGAAAGAAAGAAAGAAAGAAAGAAAGAAAGAAATTGAAATTGCTAAATTAAAAATGATAGCTAATGCTTAAGCATGCTAGAAAGTCATGACTAAGGGGGAAAATGTAAATATTGTAGTGGAGATTTACGGGGTTTTTTGTTGTTGTTGTTTTACAAAACCCTCTATCAACGGGGAGAATTCTATAAAACTAAACATTTTGCTTTTGGACATAAACACGTTTTGAAAAACTTAAAGATCTTACATGGAAGACAAGCAAATTGATTTGGATTTGTGTGAAGATTACATTTGCAACAATGCTAAGTAGACGACTGAAGGGTGAAGGTAATTCATAAAGAAACACTTCAGGACATAAATACCGTATCCAGTTTTAAAACATGTATAATGCAACATGGACATGACTCCATGCTAATCACATTCACTTGCTTTTCTGATTTGTCCCTTCGCCTCCCATTCTCCTAATCACTCTCCGACAGAAGGAGAGGAGCACACTCTAACCCTTTCACTTTACAGACGAGAAAATGGAGCTAAAATAAAATTTAAAATACAATAGGGCAATCCAGTGGGGAAAAATTCCCTACTGCAGTTAAGAATAATATGCGTAACTCAGAGCCCTTGATTTCTGTCATTCTCTTTTGTGATGAAAGTAACTCTGCTGTGCTGGAGGCAAATCAGAAGGCACAAAGGCAAGGCAGTAAATAAGGAATTGTAAACCAAAGGGCCATACAAAGAATATGCATTGTACATTTTGCATGAGTTACTCAAAACCAACACAGCTTTAAAGAGAGAAAGAGAGAGAGAGAGAGAGAGAGAGAGAGAGAGAGAGAGAGAGAGAGAGAAATTTCAGTCCAGGGCCGTATTGTGTGTGTTGATTGGCTAGATTGGCTAATTTGAGTTCTCCCTGTGTCTGTTGCCTTTTTATCTGCCGAGGGGGCATGTGAACAATTACCCAGTCTGCGTTATCGAACTTTTGTGGAGATCAGGTAACACAATGGATGAGAGAAGCACATCTCAAAACACCAATAAATAAATAAATAAATAAATAAATAAATAAATAAATATTTTGTCGCATTCTGCCAAATGAGACCCAAGTTAAGGTTCTGGCGGGGTAGCCAAACGGTAAACACTGAAACAAAGGTGCGCAGAGGATGCGTACACTAGCAGGCTTTTCCCGCTGTTCACCCGACCAGAGGGTCTTCTGCTCTATTACTTGCCTCATCTTAGCTCTCAGTAACCCTGCATGGCAGCACAGGACTTACCGTCTTCTGCACGAATACGCATTTGCCTCTCACATCTTTCCGAGTCCTTTTCTCGTGTGCACACTGTAACACTTTTATCTCGTGTACACACTGCAACACTTTTATCTCGTGTGCACACTGTAACACTTTTATCTCGTGTGCACACTGCAACACTTTTAATTGTTCCTCGGTGTTAACATTCTTGCTTTATGCTGCTCTAATATCGCCCCCCCTAAAAAAAACAAAGGAAAAGAGACGCAACAAGTTCTGTCTGGAAGAGCTACTCTAAAGTAAGGGACAAAGGCTGCCAGCCAACTGATATTCAAAGCCTGCCGAATGACAGGGAGGAGACGCTGATATATCTGGACTCCCCGCTCACAAAGGAGTTAAAAGTGAAACAGCATCCGCTTAAGATCAATATGAAATTCTATAGGCAGCCTTTACAAAGAAATCAAGGCAGGCATAACATGATCTCAGCGGCTCACTCTCAGAAGATGGGATCGCCCCAACGTGCAGCACTGGCTAAGTGCGGAAGCCCAGTCCTCCTGAAAGCCCCACTGAAATGGAATTTCCCGCAATCAGACAGCACGGCCAGCAGGGCAGGGATGAGCGTGATGAGGTTATCAGGAGACAAATATGGAGAGGGCCTATGCAAATGGCTGGGCAGAACAGAAAAACATGTTCACGTAATGTGTCATTAACAGTGTTCAGTCAAAGGATAGAATAGGATGACTACTTAACCTATCAAGAGATTTCTAGAGATGCATCTTCAATTAACCAAGAACAGGAAGAAGTGACAACAGCCCAAACAACTGATACCATTAGTAAGATTTTGTGATGGTTGCAAGCTGACTACATGTCTGTGTTCAGTGTCTTGCTGTCAGTTCTCAGTAGTACAGAAAACTGATCATCTACAAACAAGGGAAGAAAGTATAAACATGACCAAGCAAGATGCCTATGTCCTTTTAATATAACTTAAGGTAAATTAGAGATTTTTGGGAAGCCAAAAAATTGCCATTTTCATAATCCCTGCGTAGTCTTCTTGGCTGACACAGTCCCTTTTTAAAATATTTCAAGTACCTATTTTGGACCGAGGTTTTCAAGCAGAGATGATGGACGCTGGTGAGGACCTCAAAGCATGTTCTAGCTCTTGGTCTATAGGCTGCAACTGGGGAAATTGAGGCTGACTTGACATCGTGTCAAAGTCAACACTGGTATCCAGTCTTTGTGTGGTAGCACAGGCCTGAATGGGGAGAGCAGATGTCTAAAGGGGAGATGATATACATGACACAGCCACATGAGCGCAAGGAGAGCTAACAGTAAAAACATGAAAAATGAGAAAGAGCCTCAAGATCCTATGAATCAAATACTATGCAGACTACATATTGGAGAGTCACTCACAGAGGCTTTCCAGCGCCCTTCCCTGCCTGCCATTTCACTCCAATCTCAGTTTTACCAGCAACATACATTTCGGGCTTCTGATCTCCACAGTTTTGGAATAATATAGGAACAGGGTAAACACAAAAATTAAATATATAAAAGAAGCAATTGTCACTTTTATACAGTGCCTAGAAGCAAAGAGCACATTGGCTTATGGCTCCATCCAAGGCCTGTTTATTTCAGTTAGCCGTACCTGTGATATATGATTAGGTAATAGTGAGCTAGCTTTCTTCTTCTTTTTAATTGCACCTTCAATTTTTTTTCCTGTAAAGATGATTTTTGTAAGTGTTATTCTTTGAATCCTGGGAAGCTAGGAGGAAGATTAATCTAGCTCAACAGAGGAACTAAAGTGGCAAAAATTGATTAAGGCATTAAAATAGCTACAGTATGTCTAGAAAATATGACCTGTCTCTAAATGGCCCCAGTAAATCACAAGGCAAACTCAAAGGAAGCAGTTAAGAAGAGATGTACCAAGTCATAGAAAAGTTCTCAGGACATAGCACTTTTGTAAGTGCCATTTGATTTTTATGTTCTGTGCAATCAGAGAGAAATATTTATATAGCTCAGTACATAGGTTTTTAGAAAATAAGACTAGGCCAAATGTGCAGGGTAATATTTATAGTATATGTGTAGTCATGTATATACAGTACACACATATACACAAATATATTAGGAATATTTATGGCCAGTTGTACGACATTATTAATATAATGCCTTACAAACTGACATCTTTTCTGAAACTAACTTGGTGTTTATCTTCTCAGATACATGGGGTAAGTTATTCTGTTGACAAATGACGATACTTGGGAAAGAATGACAAAAGATTTCGGATGAACACAAGAAGCAACTGGAATCTCCTGTATTTGGCATATTTATCATATTAGTTTCATTTGAAACAAGAAAGAAATTAGATTGATTTTTAATATGTAAAGAACTTGAATCTTGCTGTTCTCCATAAAGGAAATAGTCCAAGTAGAAAGCCATGGTAGTCCTTGGAGAAAGCAGTGGCATTATGGCGATTTGAGAGATGTCAAAGTGGGTCAGAGCTCAAAGTACAATCAAAGAGAGAGTTTGCAAACTGGAGCTGAGCTCATGTTGGTTTTCTCAAGTCTCCTCCCTTAACTCATCCCTGGTCTCTTATCAGTCTTTTCACATATTCACAGAAACACACACACACACACACACACACACACACACACACACACACACACACAACTTCCAATGCCTTCCAATGTCAATCAACTCTCTCCTACTCCACTGTAAATAAATAAACTCATTGTTTACTCACAGGGTGTCCCCTTCCCTGCTGAACTAGTTCCCACTCTCCCCTTGAAGGTTTAACACTCCAGTGATAATTGGGGGCTGGGGTGCAGCCACTATGACCCCCCTCTAGGTATATGTGACAGAATCATTTTTTTCTATTCAATCTTATCAGTTTTTTTTCTACCATCTTTATTTTTACTCTTCTTTTACCTACCCAGTTCTTTTTTTTTTTTTTTTTTCCATTCTGGTTCTGAACTCTACTTTCTCTTCTACTCACGGTAGCCCCCGAAAGCTAAATAACAGCCTTGACCCACAAGCTAATTTTCTCAAATATTTAAAAATGAGTATTTGTATGAGGAGATGTCTTTATTATACAAATGAGCTAGAATTTCCCACTGTCTTTGTACCACAATGGTGGCACTCCCAAGTCTCGATATGTATAGGGGATGGTGAGCTCGGATGACTAATCAAGCTGAAGTAGGAGAGAGGTTTTTTTTTTTTTTCTTCTTCTAATGCTATAATTAGCACATTATGCTTAGTACAAAGAATTTAAAGCACTTTGTTTCAACTGTCCTCCAGGAGGCGTTTACTCACTGATTACATGCCAGCAGATCTAGGCAGGTATAAACCTGCCCTAAATGCTATTTCCAGGGCTAAGTAGAATAATCATTTTTTTTCTATGACATAAACTACCAAGGAACTAGAACACTGTGGCAAATTGGTCAGACTGTTCTCTCTACTACCTTGCGCAGAATAGGTAACTAATGTTTTCCACAATGTGGATATCAAAATCGACATATTCGCATGTAAAGTTTCTCTATTTGGTTTGGTTTTTTTTTTTTTTAATAAACTTTACAAACAAAAAGAAAAGTTGTCTGGCAATTAACTTCTTAAAACAGACTGTATATGGGAGGGTGTAAGTGTGGGTGGACACTATGCAACTAGGTAAGAGACAAGAGGGGAGCCAGTAGCAGTAGGAAAAGGGAGACTGGCAAAGGTCACAGGTGACATGAAAGTAAACGGGCTACTAGCTGTGGGATGGCACAAAGGAGAGGACACTAGGAGGAAAATCAGAGGAAGGGAGGTAACTGAAGCAAATATCGCTATGAAAAATTCCATAGTGAAACCTATTTTTTTCATGTGTTGATGAGCTTAAAATAAAAAAAGTAGGTAGTAACAAATAACAGGGGAAAGTCCTTAGGTGCAAAATTACTGACTGTTGTGTCAGTGGACTCACCCTGCATGAGTTAATGACTTACATCTACGTGTGGCCTTCACAGGCTTTCCAGATACAATTAGTCCAGGCAGAATGGGGGAGACAAGCTTTTAAAATTTTCAGGTGCGTGGAGAGAGGGGACTGACTCTGACATAAACTCTGGTGCCCCATATTTGACTACTTTTCCTTGGTGGGGAGGCCTGGTGGCACTCAGAGAAAGGATAAGCAGGTTTCCAAGATGAGACTTGATAGCCTGTGACCATATAGTGGGGGAGGAGGTCCCCCTTGGTAGTAGACTTAGGGGAGGGGAATAGGGTGAAAGCAGGAGGGAGGGAGGGAAGATACAAGTGATGGGATAACAATTGAGATGCAATCTGAATAAATTAATAATAAAAATAAACTTTCAGGGAGGAGAGCGGCCAAACGAAAGCCTTCTCTCTTCTGAGCTCCTTCAGTTGTTTTCTAGGCAAGGGATAGCAGTCTTTATGACCATGTTACTCCCTTTCCCCAGAAATAACTTCATAAAATAGAGAAAGAGAGAGGTATAAGATGATCAAGTAAAAAAACCACAAAGCACTTATATACCAAACCGTGTCCATAAGGTCGGAGCGGTTTCACATAAACCTTGTCATAGGTGTTCTCATCACTGGCCAGCAGGTCTAGGCTCTCAGACTCAGCTCCTTCAGAAGTGCCAGTTAGGAAGTGGACAGAGACTAACTGCCCATCTGAGTACCCCTTTAACTTACCAATGAATTCTTAAGAGCAAATTATAATATTCTTTTAAGAGATTTACACCATCATCAATTCCTGCTTTGCTTTAAGATTGTATATAAGCACGGGGGGCGGGGAGGAGTTATAAATTCCATTCTATTGATTTTCCTGAGAAATGTTCATAACAATATCAACAGTTAGATAAACATGCAGACACTGGCTGTTGTCCTAGGTCCCCTCCCACTCCCAATATATCTAAGCAAAATATACCACAGCATTCTTTTCTGTGAATTTCAGTAACATATTTTTGAAAAGATCAGTCAAAGCTTTTCTATTGTAACAAACATAAAAGTAAATATTTACTCATTAATAATAACACAGTGAACTGCATCTCGGAGTGATCTCTCATAACTCAGAATCTGTGTTTAAAGTTTCTGCATTGCTTTAGTTAGAGGAGGAAGATATTTTAGTGTTAATGATGCCAAAATCACAGGAAGTTTATTCCTCTTTATCTCTTTCATCTTTGTAGTCACCAGAGTCTTTACTGTCTTCTGTTATCCATGGCAGTATATTTGTCAAGCACACACATTTATTTTGTCCATGTCAACACTTTACGACTGTTCCATTTTGCCAAACTGGTCCCTTTACCAATCTACTTAAAGTAGCTAAAGTGTGTGTGTGTGTGTGTGTGTGTGTGTGTGTGTGTGTGTGTGTGTGTGTGTGTGTGTGTTCTGAGAAGTAGTTAAGAGCAAACATCTCATTTTTACATAATGTAATTTTTAAAATTACTTAATATGATGCTGTTTTGCCTAATTGTCTTTCTTAGTTATCTTAATGGTGGAGGGTGAGAGCCTAAACTTCAAACAAAATATTCTATAAAATAATAAAATCATCAATTACAAAGCCCTTCACACAGCCCCAGCTTTTACAAGAGAACACACAGTGATCTGCAGTCATCCTATGTGGTAATTCCAGTAAAGATGTGGGAGGAAGTAGGAAAAGCTTCTCTGATGGCAGCACTCCAAATTAACTCCTTTAAAAAGTAACCTAATTATTTTATTGTACTTAGAGCTTCATCCCATGTTTCCTGATATGTCTTCCTATCTAAATATCTTATGTTTTAATGCACTTTCTATACTTCCCAAATACATTACCGATCAAAGGATATCTGTAAGCCAACATCTATCTGAACTCTATATTATCTGAAATAGTTTCCAGGACGATTCGTAAATACAAAAACAAAAATGAGTCCCTTGAAAAATAAATGCTGCGTATGACTTGGCAGTGAATATTTGCATAATGGGTGTAAAGGGAGCAGTATTTGCTTCCAAAGACCAGACATGGCATACAGAACAAATTCATGCTACCCGCCAGTAAATACCAAACTTCCAAGATTGGCTGTGATCTAACCAGAGCATGATTCACTGGCCTCATATTCTAATGAGGTAACCATTAGAGAATGCGACTTTTGTCCTCAGTGTGTCGCATCATCACTACACCCTCTCAGAAGCTTTTCTTTAGAGGATAACGAAACCGAAGGAGTGTGCATTCCAAATAAAATAATAGCCCTGAGAAGCCTTTGAAGCACGTTGAATAAGCCTGGGCCGTGACTCATGAACGTACATAGCTTTCTCTTTTTCCAGTACGTTTGAAAACTTATCAGAACAGGTCTTTTATTCCCAGTGAGGAAAAGGGGTATGAAGGAAACCCCATAGCAAATAAACCAGAGCCATCTCACTGTCAGCTTCTGCAAAGAGTGGTTCATATGCCTATTCTCCCTTCCTCCCTCTCACCCTTAAAAAAACAGTAATGAAAGAAACAATGTTTACTTAAGGCCTAAGGCTCCACTCTCTCTACCAAATAGGTCCCCTTCGCAGAGGCTACCAGTACTATGTGCACTGGTGAGTGCTTTTCTATCATTGTCTCTGAGATGGCTACTGAAGTGCCCGGTCTCATGTCACCCTAGGTAGAGCCTATCCCATAACATCCAAACAGCTGTCAGTGCTGGCTGACAAGAAACTTGGTGGAAAAGCTGGAAATACCAGCATTTTATTGGAAAAGTGGGGACACTGGTAAGTGCAGAAGAATGTTCGCTCTCCATCTCCCCACCACCACCAGGCACTCTATGCTTTATCCCCACCCCTATTCTACATTGCGCATGTGACTTTGACTCTATTTCTATAAGAGACCTTTTTTTTTTTTTCCTCTTTTAGAGCCAAAGGCTCTCATGTCTTAGGAATTTCTGCAGACAGCTAGTTTTATTAGAAACACATTAGGATAAAATATGTGAAAATTAAGCAAGCCGCTGATGAGTGCTTTTGTGTGTTATATTTGATAATCTGGCTTAGAAAGCATTCCTGCATCCCTCTTTTCCTCTCTCAGGTACCTCCAAAGGGAATCAGAGAGGCTTGACTTTACGGTTCAGAATATGCAGTTCTTAGCTGTTTCAGTATGACATGATTTATATTGAGATACAGGAAGATTTCATTGTTCATGATTGGGTTTTGGTTTTGGGTTTTGTTTTGTTTTTTGTTTTTTTTTGTTTTTTGTTTTTTTCTGGTTTGGTATTTGTTTTGCTTCTGCCACTGAGTTGCCTGTACTCTAAATAACCATAGCACAAAGGTTGGGAGGGGGAAAAAAATACAATACAGCTTTGAGAGTGAAAATTGCCCAAATGCTTCACGAGAGGTTTAGGCTGGAAATGACAAGAAGACAGAAACCCAATTGTTTACTTTTTCCCTGCCTCCAGCAGTATTTTTAGCTTACCACATATCTTTTTCACATGGATGTGATTTTTCCCCAATGAAAAATATATGCTAAGAAGAAGAATGTCTGCAATTAACTAAAATAAAAGAGCAAACTACAGCATGTGTTCCACAGCTCAATAAAGGCAGAGGGCTCTTTGTGAAGAGACATTGCTCCAGGAAAATTCCTTTCTCTAACTGTGATGCATTTGCTTCTATTCTGCATTGTGAACCTCTCCGAAAATAGAAACTTTATGTTTAATTGATTTATTTGTAATGAATCTGGCTCGGGGTAAAGACTCTTTGAAGCTGATTGATTACTGCAACAAGCTTAAGATTTCATACCACAACAAACCTTTTTGTACTAATAAACAGTGGGGCAATAAAGCTCTAGGGCATGGTGTTTCCCTTCACATTAAAGTGAGGATTTGCAACTTAAGTATGTGAGGGACATAGTTTATGCGCTCCCAAGAAGCAGACATAATGAACTATTTCTTTTAATGGCAGATTATCCCTGTTTCTATTTCCTGGAGTGAAGACCTCGCAAATTGATGTATCTGTCCTCTGAGGTTTTCAGAGAGGCATTATGGCATTTTAAAATATTAATATGAGAGTACATTTAGCTGAAAGTAGCTAGTCTAGGAGTCTCTTGTGGCTGCAACGCAGGTCACCAGAGACCTCCTGTCTCTCAAGGCAGATGATTTACTCTAAGTGTATCATTAAGATACACTTTTTGGGAATTTATGATTGTGATTTTTCACCAAGTTATACCTTTTCCATAAAAATTTAAGTATTTCATGCTATTTTCCCTCATTCTTATTCCTTAAAAACCTGGTCAGTGTCACGGGCAATTGTAAGTGCCACCTCTTTCACTGCCACTGTGGGTTTAGGCAGAACACTGATTAGCCAGGACTGGATGTCACATCTTGTTACGGCTTTGCAAAGCAGAAGATGGTCCTAGGAGACTTTGAAAAGAACAGCAGTTATTCCTCCAGTGGGGAAAGGGAGAAGAGTGTGGAGGTAAATCCAGATTCAATGTGTGAGTAAGATAACAGTGACAGAAAAATGCTAGTCAAGTCAGTGCCAAGGTCATTACTGGAATTAGTCACTAAAAATAATAACCACCCTGTACTTTTGAGGTTTCCTTCTAGACATCGGGTTACCTGTTGGCTTAACTTCTAGGCATTAAGATCACTAAGAAATCATGACAGAGCTATGCATGCCTGAAACAGAGATGGAGAACCAACACAAGATGGCCCTGTGTGGTTTATCACTTCCAGTTATCATTGGACCTGAAGCCTCTGTATTCTCCAATGACAGCAAGTCATAGCTTTCTCTCTCCTGCAGAGAGACAAATTAGAGTTGCCATCTCTTAGATAATTTAGTCATTTCTTAATAAAAATACTTTTCAAGTGGTCCAAATGATTCCATCAGATATAACATCCTCTATTGCATATGTATCTGAGGTGGTATGCTACCTTCAAACCTGCCTCAGTTTCCAGCCTCAGTTTGACTCTGAAGTTCCTACGTTAGCATAGACAACCCAATGCTCTCAGCCTGTTCCTCCTGGTGTTGGGATTTTGCATAGACAGCAATAGCCGAAGCATCTGTGGCACATTTTCCCTACAGTGACCTGGAGTTTAATTATCAAACTTCTATGACTAAAGCTATGAGTTCATATAAACACTTGATCCAAAAATTGTGATCAGACTCTAACAAACTTATATATATATATATATATATCAAAGGACAAGCCATTTGATTAATTTATTGAGGCTAGAAATCTATTGTCAGTTTGGGATAAATCTAATTATAGCACCACAGCAATAAATACAAAAATGTCACCCTCATGACTCCTTGCAAAGTGATAATAATTTTACTAATACTAATGAACTAGTGAACCCAATAGACAGGATCCCTCAAGCAACATTTCTCAATGCAGTCTTCTCAGTTCTCCTTACAGGGCCTCCTACGCCATTGTCAATGGAGTGCTGGAAACTTTCCTGAGCAGTAAGATCATAACTGTTCTGTGCATTCTGGAATTGCATTTTAACAATAATTTGTAAAACCTCTGTTTTCTCTGTTTGCAAACTTAATGACCCAGTTGACTATTCATATACATGCCATTAAGAAAAAAATAGAAAGGTATAACATTTAATTGGATTTGATAATGTTTATATAGAAAATGTTTTATGCTACAAAATGAGTATATCATAACAGTAAAATCATTTTTAAAGATAAAATAGTCACATATAGAAGCATGCCTTGGATACATTATTCAAAGGATTTCCATTTACATCTTTAATTAAGGCCAATATAATTTTAGAAAGACAGCATTTATATTTTAAAGCCTAAACCAGTGGCACCCAGTCACCACCATCGTTTACAGTGCTCTCCACTTCCAGCTCACTGCCCAAATTTTATTATTTTCTGTCTAGACCAGATTCACCTAATACTTTATTGATAAAAAACATCTTATATTTATGTCTTAACTCTCATTTGGAGAACTCAAAGGCTTCACAGACATTACCTCATTCACATGTCCACAATGCATCTCTGAGGTAGAGAGGTGACAGCATTATAAATGTTAATGATGACATTAATACCAATATTTATGCAGTGTCTTTTCCCCTCAGGAAATTTTTGTTGTATATATTCTTTCATTCCTCACAAAACCAAAATGATGTGCATTAAAAGCAAGAATTATTGACTCTAAAATGGATGTGACAGGAAGTTAAAGGGAGCATATGCCTGTGGAGTTGACATGGTCAGCATCCCATTAGATTTATTTTAATAATATTTATAAATACTTTTATGAGTATTTCTTTAACCTTTCCACTCCCAGCAATAATAGTGTGCTTAATGAGTGTTTCTATGTCTGATCTTTCTGCTTGCTTCCGTGCTTTTTTTCCCCCAACCTAGCTCTTTACAGAAATTAAGCTACTTCAAAGTGAGTCCCTAGTAGGCCTCAAGTAATTCTTTGTTTTAGTAAAATCATTGAGTCTTTCATAGTTCGGTTTTCTCACATGAAAATGAAGATATATCTTTCCCCTTTGCTAGAAAGGTAGCTTGAAGGACCAAATGAGATATATCTGAAAAAAAAAAAAAAAAAACCATGTTGAGTATAATGTATCCTTCAGGGAATGTTGTTGTGATAACAGGATGTTACCACATAGGAAGACCTGCTCTTTCACGGAGCAAGCATGGCCAGCCTGCCTCCTCCTGCCCCTCACTTTATTGCAGCTGATATGGAGGAACTAAAAACAAAATAAAGTTTTAAAATATTTTTCACATTAAGATAGAATCATAAAGACCTCACTAGAACATTAATAAATAGACACACACGTATCTGTATTTTGCAACTTGGGTTATCATTAGTGCAGACAATGCCCACATTAAGGTGCTTCAAGTTGAGTGATAGCCGATACCTGTAACCCAGCCTAGGGAGGTGGAGTAGGAAGATACTGAATTTGGGGATCAGACTGAGCAAACAGTGAGTTTGAGGCTGCTTGCTTTATACAGCACAAATTCATCTCAACAAAACAAACCATCATTTCTGATTTCTTTTTATTTCATAACCAATACTGAGTTTCAGTCAAAATTCATTAATCTTATTGTCTTTTTAAGGCAAAGCTCAGGGAATCTTGACAGGATTTGGTTGACTATCACTATTTTTTTATTATTCTTATTATGAGGGAAAGCTAAATTAAAAGTATCAGAAAAATTCTTTAAAATGAATGCTCTTTGTGCTTACTTAGGGAACTAAATTAGAACCTACCGGAAGTTTATTGTAAGCAAGCTTCTAAAAGAAGCTAGAGCGATGACTCAGCAGTTTTAAGTGGGCCTAGAGCAATGACTCAGCAGTTGAGTGGGCCTAGAGTGATGATTCAGCAGCTTTAAGTGGGCCTAGAGCGATGACTCAGCAGTTTTAAGTGGGCCTAGAGCGATGACTCAGCAGTTTTAAGTGGGCCTAGAGCAATGACTCAGCAGTTAAGTGGGCCTAGAGCGATGACTCAGCAGTTGAGAGTGGTTTGCTGCTCTTCCAGTAGACCCATTCCACCACGTGGTAGCTTTCAGTAACTCTAGTTCCAGGGGAATCTAATGTTCTTGCCTTTCAAGAAAAGGTCTGGGGGCTGGAGCGATGGCTCAGAGGTTAAGAGCACTGATTGAGCCTCAAGAGGTCCTGAGTTCAATTCCCAGCGACCACATGGTGGCTAACAACCACCTATAATGTGATCTGATGCCCTCTTCTGGCATGCGGGCAGAGCAATGTATACATAATAATAAATAAATCTTTTTTTTTTTCAAAATAATTTTTAATTAATTTATTCTTGTTACATCTCAATGGTTATCCCATCGCTTGTATCCAAAATATATAAATAAATCTTAAAAAAAAAAAAAAAAGGTCCAAGGAAAAGTAGCTTTCACAATTATATGTTCTTCTAAACTTAAAAAGGTAAATAATGTTGTGACTTGAGGTTGTAGTTCCAACAGCAGCATATCTGAAACATGCTGAAACCCTTCAGTTTCTTGTTAATTTTGACATCAAAAGGAAACACTGAAAAAAAAGTTATTGCGTGGTTTTCTCTGTTGCTTTACCTTTTCTATTATTTTAAATGTTTGTTTCTTTTATTTTGTGTGTAGGCTTGAGTCACTACATGTGCACCATTTGCTCATCTGGTGTCTTCCAAGGCCAGAATTGGGTGCTGAATTTCAGGAACTTGAGTGTTCAGATAAATATCAGTAGCACAACATGGATGCTAGGAGCCAAGCCCAGGACCTCTGCAAGAGCAGTGAGTTCTCTTAAAAGCTGGGCCATATCTCCAGGATTTCTCCTGTTTTTCTTACTTTTGCTATAATCACAATAGACCTATGGTTTTAACTTTTGAGTAAGCTATATGTTTACGATACTGATGAATAATCTGATTTTTTTCCTCACAGATTTTTTTTTATCTATTTTCTTCTTCTCCTTCTCCTTCTTCCTCTTCTTCTTTTTAATGTTATTGCTATTTTATGTTCATTGATGTTTCACCTGCATGTATCTCTGTATGAAGGCGTCAGAGTCCCTGGGACTGGAATTAGAGACAGGTGTGAGTTGCCATGTGGATGCTTGGAATTGAACCCCAGTCCTCTTGAAGAGCAGCCAGTGCTCTAACAGTTGAGCCATCTCTCCAGCCCCTATTTTCTTTTGGTGTTTATGCCATTCACTATATTTAGTCTTGCTAAAGTCTAAAATGTCCAGATTCAAACACTATTTACTTATTAAAAACTATAAAATAATTCCACATGGCATTTTTTCCTTAATGTAATTGATTGATATTTGTATCCTAGCCTCCCTCCCTCTGCCTCCACCCTCCATCTTCCCTCCTCCCTCCTCATCCACTCCTCCACTTCTCTTCAGAAAAAGGCAGGCCTCCCAGAGATATCAACCAAACATGGCATATTCAGCTGCACTAAGATTAGTCACCTTCCCTTATATTTAGGCCAGACAAGTCACATGGCATTTTAAAGTACACATGTAAACTTGGTCTCCTTGTACAGTTTTAGTAACTTAATACTAATGTATACTTAATATTTGAGGTTGTTTCATGTTTCAGCAAGTCCTTTTTCATTGTAAAAATTGCCCAATTGTCAAATCTCCACCAGTGCTAGTCAGTTTTTATTCATCAGCATTTTATATGAATGTTTTTGAAGCAAAACTCTAAAACTGTAAGCAAAGACCCAGTTAAATGCTTTCTGTGACATAAAAAAGAGAATCTCACAATTGAACTAAAATTACTGCTGTAGTAGTGACAAAAGGTGGTTTAAGGACATGCACATTATTAGACGTTCAGCATCCTTTGCTGTAATCATTGGCATCTGAAGCCAAAGGCTGTCTGAACCAGTCATACTGTGGGATTCAGAAGTTCCTGGGGATTTACATTTGAAACATCTAAATCTACAGGCAGTTAGTTCTCTGGACCAAAAATCTACATGATTCATTTCCCTTTTAGAGAGAGCAGTTAGAATCATTATTGGTAAACAAGTTCTTATGAATTATACCTGTGCTTCCTAGAGTTAAATTGCTAAACAAGAATGATTTAAGATAATTCCCAATAAGATGAAAGCAATAGGGGTTTGTGTGATGAATTCTAATCTCACTTGCCACACCCAGTAGTTATTCTGGGTCCAAATCAGAAAAAGACATTTGAGGCAATTCCCTTACACTGACTGAACAGGGGCACAGCTTAAAAGGAAAGGGGTTAGTCAGTCATGTTTGGTTCTGAACAAGCTAAATTAATGTTATCCAAGAGAAAACTCTGAGCATGGCAATCTGTCATCTTGGATTTACAAGGAACGCCAGCAACAAATGTTCAAGTGGACAAAAATATCTCCTCCATTCATAAGAAAAGGATGAGGGTGTGGTCATGCATCCACAGATCAAAGAGAAGTTGACATCTAAAGCTTATTAATAAATCTTATACTTTGGTAAAGAGAAATATTGAGTCACAAAGACTGCAGACACTAATTCCTGAGTAATTACATGATTGATAAGGACCCTTGGAAGCTCCAAGTCGCTGAAAAATAAATATGGAAGGACCACTGCAATACCTAAGTAATGCATTCATCGGGGCTCTACAACACTATTGGAGATACGAATCTTACAATATTAACATTTCAGGATCCCCCCTAGGCAAGAAGTCCTGAGAGCACACCAAAGGGTCACTTTTTACTGTTTATTTTAACAAAAGGATGGGATTGCATTAGTGTAGGACAAAGTAAATATTGATTTGAGAACCTAGCGCATACAGTAAAACATCAACCTTTTAAACCCTTTTAAAGAAATCCAGCCATAAATAAAGTTCATCTGTACAATGTTGTCTTCTTTGGAAAAACAATTGATACATAATTCATCCATAAAGTATCTTCCCATTCTCTTTACTGATAGCTGCCCAGACAGCCGAGTCGCACTCACATTGCGGCATAGAAATTGCTGAAAGGGTGTGTTGTACTATGTATTACAACCCTGTTTTATTTATGGCATGATCTATAAGGGCAACTTTTAATAGTTCCACATGAGCTGGGTGCTAAAAGACAGAGATGACAAATGTTGGTATTATTCTATCCATGATAAAAATAGAATCAATAATTGCACTTTCGGAATGAGGAAAAATAACTTTGAACTATTCTAGGCCATGTCTTGTTCATTTATCTCCTATAGTTCTGCACAAAAAGAAAACCTGATAACTGGACGGAGAATTAAGAATAAGTGATCACTTCCAACTGATTAATCTTTATTTCAGTGGAATATAATATGCCACAAGGGTTGCTCTGGCATTATTTAAGACATGTGTGTATTGAAATATATTCAACATTTGGTGGTGGTAAGGTTTTGGGGGGAAATGATAGGGCCTTACTATTGATTAAGTCTTTTGAGGTCCAGAAGGCTTAAGGTTAAATATGATATGATAATCTTTGTCTAGGAACTTGCAGTCCCATGCCAAGAAATGACATTTACCTGGGGTTATTATAGGTTTAAGCAGGCTTCAGTTGGTTTGCGTGTATGCAAATTAGGTGAGAGGTAACATCCAAAAAGAGGAAGCCTGCTAACCATGAGAGGGTTTTAATTCAGGGTCTCAGCACCGTCATCCTTTAATGTTCTAGAGGATGTGACGGAGAAATGACAAAGTGAGCTTTCGGTTGTCCCTAGGCTGGAGAGTTGAACCATCCAAATTATATTCAGTGGTTTCTACAATGTTTCCAACCACAGAATATTTCTGTCTGCTGGTTCTAGTCACAGTCTGGGGGGTCCTTTGTCCTTATCTCTGTCTTATTCTGGGGATATTTCTTCATCATGACTCTTATCACCAGTGTGTTCCTTAACTCCAGCTATTCAAGCCCAAGGAATTTCACAAAGCCAAGGCTACATAGCTACATAGAGAAACTCTGTATTGAAAAACAGAAAGAAAGAAAGAGAGAGAGAGAGAGAGAAAGAAAGAAAGAAAGAAAGAAAGAATCTGTATGGCTACTTTGACAGGTGTATTGTACTATACGATACTTCTTAGACCCCCCTTTGGGATGAGTCACCTCCCCCAAGTACTAAAAAGTTGTTTACTAAGAGTTTAGATAGTCGTCTAATTGCTTTGTCTAATGGAGCTCCCTTACTGCAAGGTAGGTAGCCTAGTTCCTTTTGGATGTGAAGATGCAAAGACTTCATTTCAAAAGGAACCATCCCTAAAAGACCATCTCCTTAGTGTTAGCCCCAGTATCCCACAGTGCCAATCCATGACAGCAAAGAACATGAAAATTCTGCACACCCCTTAGTCCCCCCAAAACATACCCTATGCATTGCTCATAGTGTATGCTCAATAGATGTCCACTGACTTAAAAAAATTCAATTGAGTAGTTAACATGCAGCCAACGGGATTTCAGACAACTGTTTTTGTCTTCATACATTTCAGGGTTATTCTCAACTGTTACAATGTAATAAAAAGCCTATCATTACTTAAAAGTATATATGTATATACCTCTCAGCTTAAATGTATTAGATTTTCTAATAAGAAAAATGCTCTATTAATAAGACTGTAAAGAGGGCATTTAATCACAAGGTATTTTAATGTTAAATGTCCGGTAAAAACCCTAAGAATTCAGAGTCATACATAGTAATCTTCCAGTGATACAAAGAGACAAGCGAAATGTATATGACGATAACATGTAGTAGAAATGACGTCGACGTCCTTCCTTCTATACCCAGAGCTGATGTAGTCTCTACGGGACAGCTTCATGTTGCTCGACTTCTCCGTGCTATCTCTGACAATAGCAGGTAGTTGTTAATGCTTAAAAGATACCAATCTGATGCCACTAATTTAAGGTCAAAATGGCCTCTTTGTCATATTAGAACTGAATGTTTTACTTACAAAAGATTGCCTTGTCTCCTGTAAAATAGTACCAATGCCTTCGGATGAGATTGTGCTTCTTGGGAGAGTTTGTCTTAAGATGAAGTTATTTACCCAGTCAAAAATAATGAAATGAGGAGGAGTATCAATTTAATGTAAACAGATTGAGAACTTGTAGTTTACCCTTTTGTGGGAGTCATCCGTAATTATGTTTAAAAAATCTGGGAAAAAAGGTAAGATTATAAGCATTCCATATTCTGAATGGAAATAGAGACTTAATCACCAAGAAATCACTGCTTAAAACATTTTTAAATATTCACAATTTCCCAGTATTCCTGTGAAAATATCAATGGGAAATGACCTAAGAAAATGGATTTGGCTCTAAGTTACTGCCTGCATTAGTTAAACCATACTCTTTTGAGTGGGACATTGTCTTCCTGTGAACTGACTTGACTTGTGCACTGACAGCATCTTGTCTGAGAGGCCATTGTACTCAACACAATAAAGGACAGTTTTGGAAGTCTTCTGTGACTCATTGTTTTTGTTTTCCAGTAAGGATAAGAGACAGCTATAACTTGCCTTCATATGCTTTCATCTTTCCTCAGTCAATATTTTTAAAATATGGAAGCAAGTAAGCCACATTATTCTAATCAAATCTAAGCAAAATAATATATACGAAGTGGGCTCTTGGATGTAACTTTTAAATTTTTTTAGCTTTTAATTGATTCTTCGTGAAGTTCAAATAGTGAACTACAATCTCACTAATCTCTCCTTCACTCAAACTTTTTAAGACAAGATGGGAAACTGTCACTCCTTTTCAGTCTGTATCATTTTTATCCCACCCATCCACCCTTTTTCCTCTTCTGAAATGGTGGTGTCTCTCTCCTCTTGAGCATTTACTTTTCCCAGCCCTAGATCTGGTAACTCCTCCAACCAATCATTTCCTCTGCTTTCCATGATCTCTGATTCTTCTTCCCTTAATGTTTACCTCAATCTCAGTCATGGTTAGGTATCTTCTATTTAAGCAGAGGGAAAAAATCCACTAAACCTTCTAATCTCCAAATAATTACTGATGTGCCTCCTTTCCTAAAGATAAAAATCATAATTGATCTTCTCAACTTCCATTCATTTCTCAAGCCACCTATCTTAATAGTTTACCTCCATCATGAAATTAAATCTGTTGTTCCAGGAAACACCCAGGCATATAACCCTAAGCACACTCTCTTCCCATTCTCTCACCTTTTCCTTCGTTCCCTTGACACCCCAACCCCATAAGCTCCCTTGCATACTATTGCAAGACTAATGAAGTAACTCGCATGTTTAATTTCAGTTAATGCTCAAAGACCATCAAAGTGTACCTCCTACAGAGTATAGCAGTTGCCTTACTTAACATGTCACTTGTATAATTGCTTTACCATCATCTCTGGTGACTGCATATAGCTGGTTCAATGGATGGCCCTCTTTGATGGCTTCATACTTTAAAGAAAGGGGTAGACTCTTCTTCTAAGGATGACTATAATGAGACCCATCATAAAAGATTCATGGCCTATCATATTACCCATTCGGTTGTTAGTGTAGAAACAGGAAAGACTGCGCTCTAGGGTTTACTCCTCTACTTCTCTTGACATCACTTGAGATTTAGTGATAGATAAATACTACCAGGAATACAACATGGGAGAAAAAGTTGAAGCCAACGACCCTGCCAACATTTATCCTAGTTATTCTTACAAAAATTTAATTCTTATCTTTATTCATAGTTAATTAAAAATACAATATATAATTTTCCATTTTCAACTGTTCATTGTAGTAATAAGTGTATCAAATTCTTGGGTAACACATCTCTAGAAATTTTCTTCATGCAAAACTGAAACTCTATGCCCACTGTATAACTCCTCACCATGCCCCTCACTCTAGCTGGAGCGAACATCATTACATCATCAGGTCACGCATACAAGCACAATCATGTAGCATTTCGTTTTGTGTGCATAATGTTCTCGAAGCCAATCCATATTGTAGCATGTACCAGTGTTCTCTTTCTTTTTTAGATGCTGAGCTTAATTTAGATGATAAATTTGATTCATTTTCCTCATCTACTTATGGCATTTATATCATTTCTACTTCTTCATTATTAGAAGCATGGATAAAACTGAAATGGGTGTGGGTATGCAGTCTATACCGATTTTTTTTTAATAATGAGGATTGAACCAGGGGCCTTATTATACACACTAGTTAAGCACTGTACCTCTGAGAAACACGCCCAGTCATAGTAGAATTCTTTGTCTGGGAGACATGGGGGTGTGTTGTGTGTGTGTGCATGTTCATATGTATGCAAATGCATAGGTGTGTGTGTGTGAGTGTGTGTCTGTGTGTGTGTGTGTGTGTGTGTGTGTGTGTGTCTGTGTGTGTGACCATGGAGGCCAGAAGACAACGTTAGATGTCATTCCTCAGAAACTGTCCACCCTGTTTTTTGGGGGTGGCATCTCCCATTGACCTAAAGCTCTCCAAGTAGGCTTTCCTGGTAGACCTAGGGATCTGCCTGTCTCTGGCTCTCCAGTGTTGGACTTATAGGCATGGGCTGTCACCCTCCATTTTCTTTACTTGTATAATAAGCCCTTTGCCAAACAGCTATTTTAACAACCTCCTGACCTAATTCCTGATTCTTGGTGAATCCAGACTCACAGGTAATCCAACTAATTCCCCACATGACATTAAGTGTAGATAATAAAAATGTATATTCACCTTGAGTTTATTCTCACTCTCCCTACACATAAAACTACATTGTAAGGCAGGCTATTAACAAGGCTAGCAGAGGAAGCCAGCTTATCTGTTCATGTAGATATAGCAATATACGTCATCTCATCCTATTTTGTGTTGCCTTTTCCTAATAAACAAATACTTTCTTTTTTTGCTTCTACTACATATTGAAACTGTTAAGTGCCCATATGCCTCAAGCACACAGTGAAAATGAAATCCTAGATTTGCTATTTTCTAGTACATTATTCACTCAAACTCATGTGCTGATATACTTCCTCTGTGCTTAAATACAGACAACAAAAAGGAGATGGTTGGTCTCTACCTTTAAACGGCTTAAAACCAAGTAATAAAAACTTAAGTCTGACCGAATAATTGTCCTGCAACATGACCAGTGCAGAGTGAGTAATGAACAGAATTTTATGAAGTGCTTAAGAGAGACGCTTCCCAGATCAGGAGAACACAGAGACAAATACACAACAGTTCCCTGAGGGAGATGACACCGAAGCCAAGGGTTATAGGATGAGCGTGAAGTGATGATGCAGGCAGCAAAACTCACAAGTGAGGCTCATCAGAGACATCTAATTATTTAACAAGAACATTTGTTTCCTTGTTTTGAGCATTGGAAAGTTGTTTAGCTGAGAAAGAGCCAGACTTTGAACAAGACGGTGAGATAAACTACAACCTTGGGAGCTGAACTGGGAGTAAATCAATGGGAATCAACTCAGGGAAATCATCTGAAAGCTAAACCTTAAAAGGATTGTTTAGCGTATGTGGTTTTGTAAAGACTGTGTCAGACAAACGACCAAACCAATAAAATAGAGAGAGAGAAGAATCCTAATGAAGAATAAGAAGCTCGCCCACTGTAAGGTAGTTTTCTATTTATGGATCAACCCCCAGATTCTTCACCATTTTACACTATCGCCTTCAATATTCTTTCCCAGACATTTTACGTTCTCATTCCCTTGTAAGATGGAATCCACTCAAATACAGCCTTACTGATTTTACTGAAAAAGAATAAAAGAAAGTCAATCAGAATTATTAAGACGTTTTCCAGGATCCTATCAGAGAATAAAGAGAGACAGAAAACTAGAATAGTCTCAAAGGCAGGGGACATGTGGCATACTTCATATAAAAACCTGGCTGTTGAAAAATTTTCCAGGATGTGTAAATGCTTGGAGCAACCTTTAATTGGCCAGGGCCGGATTTGATAAACACAGAGAACTTTCTGTTTGCCAGATAGTAAGGCAACAGCAGGAACCCTCGTGGTGAGGTGTGCAATTGTTCAGTGGGTGGAAGAGTAGATGACATCACCTAGCACCATGACAACAGGGCGATCACTTCCCGGTTATCCTGACTATTGAGAGAACACTGCCTGATAATGATTTCCATGTGGTAATCCCCTCAGCAGGACAACTGGAAAGGGAGACAGAGCAGTCATCAAAATGTTGGACATATGGCTGTAAACGTGGGTTTTAAAGATAGAAAGCCCTCCAAGTTCAGAAACAATGTCCATGGTCCCCCCCAAATAAAACATAATAAATCAGGAGTCAATAAAGCACTCAGTGACCTGACATATAAAACCAACGAAGAACCACTTACGGACATCAAAAAGGGTTTACGTTGATCTTTAGCCTTCAGTCAGAAGAAAGAAGGACCAATTGTGACTTTCCAGTAGAATTAAATATTTTTAAAATGTCATAATTGTGTGAGTACATCTTCCTTTTAAAAATGGTTTAGTTTTCTTTAAATACTTCAGGCCACTGAAGTACAACAGGGAGGATGTGTTTGTTTCTGTGCCTTCCCTCCTGACACAGCTGGCACCAGGCCGTGCAGGATGTAAACAAGGGCAGCTACGGCTTTAATGGCAGGCCTTCAAGATTTCCCCACAACGCTTTTTAATTCCTCACTTTCCTTCACTATTTTCCAACTTGTTTCCCTGGATCCCTCCACCAATCTTCCCCATAGCTGGGTTCATCATTGTGATTGATCATCTTTTCAGCATCCTAGACCTCCAATTCACACCATTTCCCCCACAAAAGTATGACTGTTCCCTTTACTCTGCACCAAACCTCCCATATATATGGCATCCATTTCCTGCCATCACCGCTTGAACATGTTTTTTTTTTTTAAAACCACCAGGCTCAGAGATGCTGACGCCCTGACAGGTGGGTGTCCAGGCCCTCTGCCAGGCCCATTCCTAATGTCCACTAACCTTTGCTGCTTGCTCTCCACGTCTGGCTTTTGTCCCCAGGTTATGTCCTCTTCTAGCTCCGCCTAGTTCATCTGTTGTTCTGCTTCCCGTGAATGCCATGGCCCTCCCCCTGGCTATCAGGACCCTGCTAGTCCATCTCAGACTTTCTCCACAGCTGTCCTGCCAATCCTAGGCACAGAGGGGATCTCACCGCATGTTCTCTCTGCTGTTGTTATCCAGCCGTCAAGTATCATTGCAGAAAGTCAAGAAAGAAGCAGTTGGCTCACCTACCAGCTTATGGAAACTAATCTCAGCTTCCCAGGACTTCCTGGATATTCTTCCATTCACTTAATTTTCAATTAATTTCTCCACAGTCGCTTTTCTAAACTTCTTTCATTCTCTTCAGCTCTTAAGCCCACACCATCTCCTGTCACTCCCAACAAACGACTCAACCTCCTATTTCCCCCGAGTTACAGTTAAATCATCCATCCGACAAGTATCCTCAACACTACCTCCTTAGGCAACTCCTCTCTGATCATTCTCCCCTAGGGCAGAGAGTAGGACAAACAGAGGGTACCGGCAGCCCACAAATCCCATCAGGGATGGGGAACAAAAAAGAAGCTATGTTTCTCACGTAGGTATGAGAACGCAAGGAGCAGAGAACCAGGTAGCGAAGACCCTAGCTCTTCTCCTGCAGTTGTGATATAACAGCCTAAGAAAAACAACTTACAGGGGAAAGAGTCATGTGTCTGTTCCCCACAGTTCTGATCTATCATGGAACAGAAGCCCCAGCAGCGGGAGCTTGGAATAGCTGGTCACATTGCTTTCTTAGTCAAAACAGAGCACAGAATGTGTGTGCACGACTCTGCTCAGATCCCTCTCCATGGACCCCAGTCCCTTGATGGTTTTTCCCATGTCAAATAACATAACCAAGACAATGCCACCCCCAACACACACACACACAAAATGCCCAGGTGGGTCTCAGTGCAGAAACAACAGGAAGCCAAAAAAAAAAAAAAAAAAAAAAAAAACCAAAAACAAAAACAAAACAAAACAAAGCAGAAAAAGCTGAGACTAATGACATTCTCCAGTGGTTGATGGCGTTCACGAATATCCTACAAGACTCATCAATGAGCTCAGGTTGTGTTTTGCCGTTTCAGGAGTGTGAGTGTTAACGTGACTTTTCCAAAGTTATTTAATGGTGTGCTAACGCTCATTTGGCTCCAAAGCCACAGTATTTAATCTTTCAAAGCAAGGCCTAGTCAACCCTAGAGGCAATCTCTACCCTGTAGAAAACTAAGTTAAAAAAAAAACAAAAACCTTTATGTGTACCATGTCTGTGTGTTCGTCTGTCTTACAGTGTGTTGCTCTTTGTTGACCTACCGTATTCTTTGTCTCTGAGCTTCTCTCGCTGCATATTCCAAAGACCAACCTCTTCTTCTTCTTGCGGCTCGGTGGGTACCAGGTTTCGGTTGTCATGACACAGCACCAGCCTGCTGCACGGCAGTGCACCTGGATGGTAACCAAGAACAATTTTTAAAAGGTTGGATGTCTTTTATAGGCTCCATTTTCTTAACAAATGTATTTTATTACAAACTTATTAACCGAAAGGACCTCACTTATAACCTGACTAACTGAAACAATAGGAAAAGAGGATTAAAGAATACAATAATGAAACCGTAAGGATATCAGTTCAGAGGAACGATTCTCCCTGCGTAACCAGCAGGATTTCTTCTGCTGGAACCTGGGGCAACCAGAACCTCTAACCTTAGCCAGAGCCCGGAGCTCTGAAGCCTTCCGTGGTTCTCTCTAGGAATGTCTGGAAGTGGAGCGCTTAACAGGCAAAACTATTCCAAGTCTCCAAAGGCCCCCACTTCCTGTTTCTGGCTCACATTTATACCTCCTCTCAGCATTTGTTGAAGGATGTTTTTCAGCTGGTTAACAACCAATCTCCCCCACATGGTGGTTCGACTTCTAAGGGAATAAACATCACCTGCTCTCTCACAAGTTTTTTTCTCATCCCCCACTTTTGATCTAAACAAAAAAACATGCTTATCTCTCCTTCAGTGTTTCCTGACCAAAAAAATATTTTTTTATTATTTCCTTTTCTTTTTTTTATTACAACTTATTCATAGTACATTCTGATTGTTATCTCCTCACTTGTATCTCTCCGTTCCCACCCTCCCTCCCTCTTTTGCCCTTTTCCCCTCCCCTAGACCTCTGACAGATGGGGACCTGCTCCCCCACTTTCTGACCACAGCCTATCAGGTCTCATCTGGATAACCTGCACCCCCTTCCTCTGTGTGCCCACTGGGCCTCCCCACCAAGAAGAAGTGATCAAATTGGGGGCACCAGAGTTCATGTCAGAGTCAGTCCCTGCTCTCCCCACAACCATGAATAATGAGCTTTCCATTGGCTACATCTGAACAGGATGTCTAGGTTCTCTGTATGCATGGTCCTTGGTTGGTGCAACAGTTTGTGCAGGCCCCCCTGGGTTCATATCTGCCAGTTTTGATGGTCTCCTTGTAGGTCCTTCCATCCCCCCATTCTTCCATACCACTCTCAGCGCCCTGCCCAGCATCCACCTGCAAGTCCCAGCATCTGTCCTGATCCTTCACTGGGTGGAGTCTCTCAGAGGACATCTATTGATAAGTGAGTTTATACCATCCATGTATTTCTGGGTCTGGGATACCTCACTCATGATGATCATTTCTCGTTCCGTATTCTCCTGCAAATTTCAAGATTTCCTTGTTTTTAATGGTTGAAAAAGAAGATTTATTTTTACTGGTATTGCTTTCTTCCCTGTGAATGAAAACCCCACTTGGTGACACTGTCATCTCAAAAGGCAACCCATGCACTTAGTCCTCTTAACCTTTTTTTTTTTTCCCATCCCCAACCATCCTAGTGTGAGTGCCTGTTAACGTATCTCTACCTTGTGACGTCTCCTTTGTTGGATGCTGTGTCCTGGGCATTCTTGAGTCTTACGGTTCATGCCACACTTCACTTCATCAGACACTGCCCAGCATTAACTAGGGATATCTGTGGGCTGTGGTCCTCAGTTCCCTTCACTTTACACTCTCAGTTCACATAATACTCTCATTTACATGTCTCTACCTTCGTTATCTCTCTCATTCTGCAGTCTCCTCTCTCTACCAATAACTCCATGCAACTAAGGAAACCCGAGAAGTGAGATAATTTAAGGGTGTGTTCTTTTGAGCCGTATTGTCTCAAGACTTCCCTCTATCTCTGAATGGTACAGTGTTTACTTTGCTTCATACTGAGGCTCTGAGAATAGTCAACGTACACTATAACTGTAATGTGAGAGTAAAATAGTGCTTCACGCCTCATAACTATAATACATGAATATAATAGTTCATTTAGCACAAAGGTAGTGTACAAATGCTTAGTAAATATTTGCATTGTTATTAATTAGTATTTCTATTGTGCACCGTGGTTTTTACATACTTCTCTTTCAGCTAATGACAGCCACGTCAGCTTGATCGTTTATACCCACAACCTCGCAGATGTCTTCCAACCTCTTTCCACATGCAGCTGTACTTCACATCCATGACCTGTCCCCTACATAGAGCTTTTATCTTCCATATTCTTCTCCTCTGCCCTAGGCAAATGTGATTTGATATGGAGAAGTTCTGGACTTGGGCAATAGCAGGAGCCCTTGGAGCATCAAACATTACTGAACACACCCAGAAATCTCATTGAATATATTAATGCTCCTCCCAGATGTCACCACTCACTGCCTTTCCCTCTACAAACTTCCAAAAAGAGTCTATTGCAGACATTTTTTTAAAAAAAACAATCGTTCCATTCCTTTCCAGTTTCACTGTGTTCCTGACTTGAGGGCTCTTGTTACTATTATCTGCACAGGTCATCACAAAAGCTGCCATCTGATCTGCAGTGGTAGCTCCTCCTCTCACAACTGTCTAGGTCATATTTCTGCCAAAGATAGCCTCAGGAAGCACAGACTGTACTGTGATACTCGATTGCTCAGAGCCCTTTGAAGTTAAGGCCTAGAGTAGAACTGCATGGTCTCATCTTTATCCTCCTCTCTACCCACAGCAGATACACACTACCTGTCAGCACTCCAATGAACGGCTGACACTTGAATGTAGATGGCCTACGTTCCGACCAATGGAATCCTGCCCGCCATCCAAATGGCTCTACTTCCAATAGCCTTCATAAAAGCTACTTTCTTCCAGCTTCTGGCTATTATGAATAAAGCTGCTACAAACATAGTTGAGCACATGTCCGTGTTGTATGGTAGAGAATCTTTCAGGTATATGGCCAGGAGTGGTATAGCTGGGTCTTGAGGGAGAGCTATTCCCAGTTTTCTGTGAAAGCTCCAGATTGATTTCCAAAGTTGTTGTACAAGTTTTTACTTCCACCAGCAATGGAGGAGTGTTTCCTTTTCTCCACATCCTTGCCAGCACGTGCTGTCCCTTGAGTTTTTTATCTTAGCCATTCTGATGGGTATAAGGTGGAATCTCAGTCATTTTGATTTATATTTCCCTGATGGCTAGTGATGCTGAGCATTTATTCAAGTTCTTCTAAGCCATTCAAGATTCTTCTGTTGAGAAATCTGTTTAACTCCTTACCCCATTTTTTAATTACATTAGTTGGTTTGTTGGTGTTTAATTTCTTGAGTTCTTTGTGTATTTTGGATATTACCTCTTTGTCAGATGTAGGATTGATGAAGATATTTTCCCAATCTGTAGGCTGCCATTTTGTTGTTGACAGTTTCTTTTGCCTTACAAACCTTTTCAGTTTCAAGAGGTCCCATTTATTAATTGTTGATCTTAGAGCCCAAGCTGTTGCTGTTCAATTCAGGAAGTTGCCTCCTGTGCCAATGAGTTCAAGATGATTCCTACTTTTTCTTCTAACACATTTATTGTTTCTGGTTTTATGTTGAGATCTTTTATCCACATGAACATGAGTTTTGTGCAGAGTGATAAATATGGATCTATTTGCATTTTCTACATGTAGACATCCACTTAGACCAGCACCATTTGTTGAAGACACTTTATTTTTCCATTGTATCATTTTTAATTCTTTGTCAAAAAACAAGTGTCTGTACGTAAGTGGGATTATTTCTGGACCTTCCATTCAATTCCATTGATTAACCAGTCTGTTTCTATGCCAATGCCATGCAGTTTTTATTACTATTGCTCTGTAGTACAGCTCCAAATCAGTGATAGTGATACCTCCAAAAGTGTTGTTTTTTTTTTTGTTTTTTTTGTTTTTTTCTGTATAGGATTATTTTAGCTACTCTGGGTTTTTTGTTCTTCCACATGAGAATTATCTTTCAAGGTCTGTAAGGAATTGGATTGGTATTTTGATAGGAATTGCGTTGAATTTACAGATTGCTATTGGTAAGATGGCCATTTTTACTATGTTAATCCTACTGATCCATGAGCATGGGAGACCTTTTCATATTCCATTATCTTCTACAATTTATTATTTTAGAGACTTAAAGTTCTTGTTTGGTTAGAGTTACACCATGATACTTGATATTGTTTGTGGCTATTGTGAAGGGTATAGTTAGCCCAATTTCTTTCTCTGCCCATTTGTTGTTTGTATATAGGAGGGCTACTGATTTCTTGTTAAGTTAATTTTATATCCAGCCACTTTGCTGAAATATGTGGATAGGGATGCTTCAACTTCTTCCTTTCCAATTTGTATCTCCTTGATCTCCTTTAGTTGTCTTATTGCTCTAGCTAGAACTTCATGTACTATGTTGAAGAGATATGGGGAGAGAGGATGGCTTTGTCTTGTCCCTGATTTTAATGGAATTGCTTTGAGTTTCTCTCCACTTAATTTGATGTAGGCTATTGGCTTGCTGTATATTGCCTTTATTATGCTTAGGTATGGGCCTTGTATCCCTGATATCTCCAAGACTTTTATCATGAAGGGGTGTTGGATTTTGCTAAACAGTTTATCTGGATCAGATGGCCCTCCCCTGAAGAATGGATAGAGAGATAGTGGGATGCATTCACACAATGGAATACTACTCGACTATTAAAGATGAGGACATCATGAAATTTGCAGGCAAATGGATGAAAGTAGAAAAGATCATCCTGAGTGAGGATGACACAGAAAGGTACGCATGGTATGTCCTCATTTGTAAGGAGATGTTAGCCATATAGTACAGAATCATCAATCTACAACTCACAGACTCAAAGAAGCTTCGTAACAAGGAGGGCCCAAGGGAGAGCGTTTGAATGTCACTCAGAAGGAGAAATAGAAGAGACAGCAGAAGTGATTGAAGCAGAGGAACAGCTGAGGGAAATGAGGGTGTGGATCAGGTGTGGGGAGAGCAGAGGGAGGCCTGGAGGTCAGAGGGCCTGCAAAGAGAAGAGAAACCACCACAGGCAGGGGAGGGGGCAACTCTAAGACAAGCTGGAGATCTACGACAGGGGAGGTCCCTGGGGGTGACTCTAGCTAAGACTTTATAGGCCACCCTCTAGCCAAACAAGACTCCTAGTGGAAGGAGGGAAACACCAACCCACCCACAAAAAAACCTTAACCCCAAATTTATCCTGCCTACAAGATGTGCAGAGATAAAAATAGAACAGGGATTGAGGGGATATCCAACCAATGCCTGGCTCAACCTGAGACACACACCAAGGGAGAGAGCCAACCCCTGACACTATTAACAACACTCCGCTATGCTTGCAGACAGGAGCCTAACATAGCTGTCATCTGAGAGGCTCCACAAAGCAATGAATGGAAACAGATGCTGAGACTCACAGCCAAACATTGGGCAGAGAGCAGGAAACCTCATGCAAGAGTGTGGGAGATGGATAGTAGGGACCAGAGGGGATAGGAACTCCACAAAAAGACCAACAGAGTCAACTAACCTGGGCCAGGGTGGGGGTGGGATGCTTACCTACCAAGAATCATGCATCTACTGGACCTAGTCCCCCTACACATACGTACTCGGTGGGCAGCTTGGGAGCTGTCTCTGACAAGGACTCTTGCATGCTTTTAGATCACTTTCCCACGATGGCTTCCTTGCCGTGCCACCAATGAAGAGGATATGCTCAGTCCTGATGTGACTTGATTAATGGGGTGGGTGAATGGGTGGGGAGGGGCTCCCCTTTTCTGAGAGGTAGGGGGATGGGGATAGGAGGAAGAGAAGGGGTGGTACCAGGAGGAGAAGAAGGAGGGGGATATGATTAGGATGTAAAGTGAATAAATAAATTAATTAATTAAAAAAACATTTTTCTTCATGTCCTGTTTTCTAAAATCTTTCATGAAGTCGTTCGTTTTGGTACTTGCTCTTCACACTGTTGACTGTCTAAAAAGAGCTATGTCTGAGAAGACAGGTAGAAAGAAGTTGCCTTTCCCAACAGACTTTACCCAGGTTCACTATTGGACCTCTTTCCCTAGGCACAGATGTTCATATCAGAGATCACTGGAGGAGCCAATGTTTCGCCTCCCTCCCTCTACTTGGCTAGGTGCTGTTCTTTGGTTAAGAGAACAAACACACATCTCTGTATGTTTCATGTGCCCTTCGCACACCAAAAGCAATGGGAGTTCAGTGTGAGTTTAGAAATGACAAATCACTGGAAAAGGGAAGACCACCGTGTGCTGGAGTAAAATTGTCCATGCATTCCCATTAAGACTTCCTCTGTTCACGTATCACTTTAGGTTTCTGTTAATGGCGGCTGGCTTCCTGCTCCTGGAGTGTGGCCTGAGGGCGTTCGTATTAGTAAGCTCTACAGGAGACACTGTTCACATCAGGTGCCTATAGATCACTGCTCCAGGGAAGGTCCATCGGGTTTGCAGAGATAGTTCATGAGCAGTTGGAGCAGTAAGTGTCCCCTTGAAATCAGAGCGATAGAGAAAGAGAAAAAGATAGACACAGAGATCAAAGTGGAATAAACTTAATTGCGCACTGTTTAAAAAATTGGTTATATATTGTCATTTCCATCTATTTTAAGAAATAAATAAAACTAAACAATTTTGATCTTTTGTCCTAATCCCCATTTCTGTCTCTTTAATTAGTACCAAATTCAAGGAAAATGGGAGAAAATAACTACTGCTTAACTCTGCAACACACTAGGAATGAGTTAAGGAGTGAGAAGACTGCTAAATGAAGAATAAAAACATGAAAAACTTTTTAAGCACTTTGGACATAAGAAGAGATGAAATGTGTTTCAAAGTGAAAATTTATTTGCAAAGGGTTTCAAAATGAAAGGACGTGTTAGCTGCTGAGAATATACAAACTCAAAGTCTATCTGGCATGGTTTTAAATAAAAGCACAGTGGAATACATGCAACGTGGTAACCCATGAAGATGAAAAGTGAAAGCCCTTAGTGTGAGCTCCCTGAACAGACCGAGTTTTGAACTAGAGGTTGAGAGCTGGAATAGTGACACAACAAGGCAAATATGTTGGAGAAAATGAACACCTTTCAGTGTTCCAGAAAACACGAAGGATTAATTTTTTTTAAATGGCTGATCTATTTTATTTAACATAAAGTTTACAATGCTCAATAATATTGTAGAATATTTGAATATGCATTCTTTTTTATTATTTAATTAATTTATTCAGATTACATCTCAATTGTTTTCCCCTCACTTGTATCCACTCGTCCCTCCCTCCCTCCCTCCCGCTTTCACCCTATTCCCCTTGCCTAGGTCTATGACCGAGAATTATTTTTTAAACTTACTGATAATTTTTATTTATTTCCTTTACATCTCTTCCCTTCTCTCCTCTCATTCTTTCCCCCCTCACCTGGCCCCCATCCACTCCCCCTCCTCCATTTCTCTTCAGAAAAAGGGGGAACTTCACATAGCTAACATCCAGCCCTGGCACATCAACTGCATCTCAAGAATAAGGTGAAGTGCTCATGAATCACCCAGCAATTGCAACTGACACCGTTTAGCCCAGTCCGCCGGTGAAGAACCTGGGCTGTCCTTAAGGTGGGCAACTACTGCTGCCTACTAGAGAATCTCAGGGTATATGCTAAGAAGAAGGGGAGGAGCAATCTATCACATGGCAGGAAGAATGAATGACATTGGAATGTGGAAATGAAAAGTGAGCGGAAACTTAAAACTCAGCACCGTTGTGAAGAGCATTTACACACTGTGGACTGAGGCTGCGTGTTGAAGTCACCACAGACGGACACCAAAGATAAAGTCTGTTCTGTCCCCTGCATGGTGGTGAGACGCACATCTGAAATAGACAACAGCTGAAAACTGTATTTTCACTGAATGCTTGAGACCATTCAAAGGAGGCCCTCTTTGAGGCTATGCTAACCTTATTCATTCGTTCACTCACTCATTCATTCATCTATCTATTTACTTTGTTTGTTTGTTTGTTTATTTGCTATTTTGTCTGCCTGTTGTGGTGACTGCCCCAGAGCACATGTGAAAGTCAGAGGATAACTTGGAAGGGTTGGTTCTCTCCTTTTGCAATGTGAGTTCCAGAGACTGAACTCAGGTCATCAGGCTTGGTAGCAGATGCCTTTATTGTGGTAATATTTGTCATGAATAAATATGAACAGACATCTATTCATTCCAAACAAGGCACCAGCAAGAGACCAAAGAAAGATCCCATGCAAAAGCTTCGTGAACTAATGAGTTTATCAGGGTTACTTGTAGAAGCACGGGTAACACAGAGGCAACTGCAGTACTAAAGAGCCCACCCCGGCCTGGGTTATGATTCACAAAAGCCTTGCCCCTGGAGCTCCCTGCTGGCATCTCAGCTTATGGAAGAGTTTCTACTCAAAGCAATTATTGCTGCACATATCATCATGGGGAGAAGCCTGGCAAGACACAACTCCCTGCGTATCTAAGGCTGATAAACTGTGTGAGCTTCGTTAGCAGTGCAAGATGCATGAGCCTCTCTCTTTCTTCCAGGATAAAGTGTTTCAATTAAGAGAAAATGACTACACGGTATCCTAAAAAGAGGTAAAAATCACTCCCTCAGAAAGCAGGTGACTGAAAAAAAGAATTGATTGATTCATCAATTGATAGTTTGATTAGTTGGTTTATTGGCTGGTTGACTGAGCAACAGATAGGAACTGTAAAGTAACTAATACCTATGTTTACAGATTAGACATGTGTTGTCCACAAGAAAAGTAAAGTTAGAGGAAAGTAAAATTCCTGTTAAAAGACCATCAAAAGGAATGAAGAGAAAATACAAAAAAAAGTGGTAGATGGTATGGCATTTAAATAGTAGGTAGTTGGTGAGTAGTTCAGAAAAAGGAACACTTCTCAGGTTATTTGAAGTATCTAACTTTTAAGGAATCTAGTTAAGAGAAATTTTCAGAAATAAATGTAAAGGTGTCGTCTCAGGTTCACGAAGTCTTCAGGGGAACTTTTAAACATTTTTTAACAATTTCAGAACATGTATATAATAATACTTTGGTCATGATAGCAGGCTACCAAGAAGAGACTTGATACCCTATGAGCATATAAAGGGGGAGGAAGTCCCCCTCAGTCACAGTCATAGGGGAGAAGAGTAAGGGGAAAATGGGAGGGAGGGAGGAATGGGAGGATACAAGGGATGGGATAACCATTGAGATGTAACAAGAACAAATTAATTAAATAAAAAAAAATAAAAAATAATAATATTTTGGTCATGTTCACTACTTGGTCCCCTCTCTTATCCCTCTAGCACTCCCTCTGGAAACTCACTTCTTCTCAGTTTTGAATTTTTTTCACATACAATTGTACAAATATTCCTATTGATGAACTGCTTATATTGAAATAAATGTTCTTAGTAAAATGTCAGATGTTCAGGTCACTGTCAGATATAAGGCCATACATCCTATCACATACGGCACCTACGGTACTTTAAATTCTGTAGCTAATGTCTTATGGAGCATTTGATTATATGGTCTTGATTTTTGATGTTAAAACACTTACATGTCAACTTTTAATATATAATATGAATTTTATATTGGGGAGTCTCTTCTTGCTTTTATTTAAAACTTAATACTCAACACTTCCAAATCTACCAAACGATTTGAAGTGGATCCATTTGTAGAGCAGTTAGTCAACACTGATGCTAGGAGCTGCCTCACCATGTCTCCTTGGGGGTCTGGGCACAAACTTTCTAGGAAGGGCTATTTAAATTGGATAGATGTACATGCCCAGCAAGAACACTGGGAGAAAACTCTTCCAGGCTCCACCCAATAAAACTATATCATTATCAGCTTAGTTTTCTTAGAAAACCAATGCTTCTAAATCCGACATTAAAATGTTCATATGTCCTGGGTTCTTTAGGGAATTTTAAATATTATATCTGAAGAAGAGGGAAGGGGAGAAGGAGGGAGGGAAGGAGGGAGAGAGGGAGAGAGAGAGACAGAGACAGAGAGAGAGTGAGATGGGGAGAGAGAAGACAAATGTTTTTCCTCTGGAGGTTCTGAAGCTACAGGAAAACGAGAGAGGCTACATGACGTCACTTCTCTCCCACAGATCACAGTATGAAAGATGGAACTTCTCAGTGAGCATTGGGGAGTCGGGGGCACGGGAAATCTCCTATTTATACATATATGAGCTCAAATGGCTTGGCAGTATATACATAGTTTCACTTTGATAGCAGAATAACCTTTCAAGAATTCTGAAATATAAATAAGAAATCAAATAAAAGTGATAGAGTTCCCATTAAATAAAAGCAGAGCACACAGCAGTGTAACACAAAGCACCAGCTCCAGAAGGCTGGTGACAAATCACTTGGGCCCTGCTCTTAAGAATTATTTCTGATCTGGTGCCCCACACCAGAATTATATGTTATATTGCACATTTATTTCTCAGTTAGGATAATGCAGGCTTGATCTCTCTGAAACAGCTGTCCATTCTGTGCTTTCATATTTTAATGCATCTTCAAGATACAGCCAAGACACCAGCTTCAATCTGCTCTTGGCAGGACAGCGTCATAACTTAGTTTAACATTTCCTCTAGTGTCTTTTTTTTCCCCTCTGCACTGATGTGCATGTCAAATAGTCTGTCAGAGCCGTTTCTCATAACATAAATTCCAGATGTTTTTGGCTTCTCAAAAGGAAGATGTAATAGGTTTGCTTTTACTAATACACTTAGCTAATGAGAATAGAAGTATGGCTATAAAACCCTTTTATATGCTTTTCATGTTGAAGTATGTAAGCCATAATACGTGTTCCTCTTCTTTGTAAACGAGGTCTATATGCAGAAGAAAAAAGAAAAATATAAAGTGAGAAGTAAATGGAGTTGGTATGGGGCCAAGCTAATGCATAACTAGTTTTGATGAAGAAAAATCAAAAGGATAAAATACACTGTAAGTTTACACTTTACAATGTCTTCATTCATCGTGTATTCAAGAGCCATTTATTAGGCATCTATTGTGTAGTCAGCACTAGGTGATAAGTGAAAGGCAGGGCAGACATTCAGCTAAAGACAAGGCTTTTATCATGGAAAAAATTACAGAAATAGTCAGAGACAACATGTAAGCAAGCGCAAAGAGGTGTCCCTTCGCTAAGCCTTAGCAATGGGTAAAAAAAAAAATCATCATCATCATCTGGGAGGAATAATCACTTAATGCCGATGGTGTTCATTTAGGGGAAGACTGAAGCAGACTTCCTGCGCATGCGGACTTCGGATGCAGAGCCACAGCGCATAGAAACTTGCTAAATTCCCAGATGGAGCTCGGAGGTCAGGGTTTTAACAAAATTCTTCCAGGTAATTCTCGATGTTCCCTAGAGCTTGAGACCCACATAGGCCAATACTCATCACCAGGGTCGCTTACAAACATGTTACACCTCCCGTATATGTCTATGTGGTATGTCTAAGGGTTCTGAACATGGGGGTCTTCACTAAAATCATGCCCAGAAGAGTCCTTAGCGCTGAAGTCCAGCCTCTTGATGTCCCTGCCCCAGCCCCAACAAATTTTGTTGCGGGGGGGGGGGGGGGGGGGGGGGCGGGGAGAGAATCAGCTTTGGGAAAGGTCAGAACAGATAATTTTACTTTTCCCTCACCAGAAAGTCACGAAGTTGAAGGGCCTGTTCCTTCCTGCTGCTGTGGGATTCTAATCAGTGATGGATGTAAGTATAAACTGTGGCTTTTAGTAGCTCTGGGAAGGTTTTCAAGAAGGCCCGTGGTGTGTTTACTAAAGTCATTTGGGCTGTTTCAGAACGTGGGGCCTCCTCGAACTGAGGTGGCGCTTGACCCAAATGATCTCTGTCTCTCTCTGTCTCTGTCTCTGTCTCTGTCTCTGCCTCTCTCTCTCTCTCTCTCTCTCTCTCTCTCTCTCTCTCTCTCTCTCTCCTTCTCTCTCTCTCTCTCTCTCTCTCTCTCTCTCTCTCTCTCTCTCTCTCTCTCTCTCTCTCTCTCTCTCTCTCTCTCTCTCTCTCTCTCTCTCTCTCTCTCTCTCCTCTCTCTCTCTCTCCCCCACACCCCCCATGCTCACTTCTTCGAGAATCAAGATATTATGCAACTCACATTTAGAAGATTTATGAATGCTAAATGTTTAGGTTTTTTTAATGTGTTTGAGATAACACAAATTGATCTTACAACCCACAGTTTTTTTTCTTCAGTATAGCTGTGCTCTAACACATATAAAATATGGAGTGAAATACATGGTGGTCTCATTTACTTTATCTTCATTTGGGGGGGGGGTGGCTGGCCTGAATACACGATTTGCCTTTGACTGAGGCTCCTCTTAGTTCTTAATCAGAACCACTTTTGCTCCCTGGATGGTTTTTTAAATCACAACTATTGTTTGCTCCCTGGAGTGACTGGGCAATACTTGAAGACAATTTCCGTTATCACAGAGAAGAGCGTCCCAGAAAGCCCTGAACACAGACCAAAACTGTCACCAAAAAGCCCTATACACAGAAAACATTCACTTGGAAAATTCTTTGCTTCAAATCTGAGTAATATAAAGGATAAATAAGACTGTTATTTTATGCGAGTTTTGCATTGTATGGAAGGGAAAGTAAGTAACTGACTGACTGCGTGACATTGAATAGAAGGGTATGACTGACTGACTTTGTGACAGGTGTTAATGCCAAGGTTCCTGATGACTCTGGGGTTCCCTTAGTAGACCAGTATTGGCGTTTAATGTGCCTGTCACTTCTCTCTCTCTCTCTCTCTCTCTCTCTCTCTCTCTCTCTCTCTCTCTCTCTCTTTCTCTCTCTCTCTCTCATTCTCTCTCTCAAATGTTTGGTCTAAAACGTAAGGTCTTGGCCAAAATGATCCTCAGAGTTAAAAAAAAAAAAAAAATCAAATATCAAGTTTGCATGAGAGCTACCTAGTCCCATAGGTTCATGACACAAAACTGCAAACTCCCTCAGGCCTCGCTAATCCCTCCCAACCACAGCAGTGCACCATTTTGGAGATAGAGCTGGAGCAAGGCGTCCCTTGAATTGCCCTATACGCACCATGACCACCTACATGCCCCCCTGGTTTCTCCCTTCGTGCCGTCCTGTCCTCCTTGCACCTTTCCATCAGATCAGTAGGATTCTTCGGCATTTTCTTTCTTCTTTGTCTCTCTTTTCCCAAGTCCAAGCAGTCATGACAGCTTCCTCTTTCTTTCCTTCACTCTGCCCTTGCACTTCTCCTCCTTAATTTTGTGGCATACAGACATCATGGGTTGTGTACATCCCTAGAGTCTGCAGGAAGCCACAGCAAAGCCTACAGTCAGTCAGAACTAAATCCCCGCCATCTACCCCTAGAGTCTGCAGGAAGCCACAGCAAAGCCTACAGTCAGTCAGAACTAAATCCCCGCCATCTACCCCTAGAGTCTGCAGGAAGCCACAGCAAAGCCTACAGTCAGTCAGAACTAAATCCCCAGCCATCTACCCCTAGAGTCTGCAGGAAGCCACAGCAAAGCCTACAGTCAGTCAGAACTAAATCCCCAGCCATCTACCCCTAGAGTCTGCAGGAAGACACAGCAAAGCCTACAGTCAGTCAGAACTAAATCCCCAGCCATCTACCCCTAGAGTCTGCACGAAGCCACAGCAAAGCCTACAGTCAGTCAGAACTAAATCCCCGCCATCTACCCCTAGAGTACCCGTTGTCTATCTTACTCCAAGATCCCTGGTCTTGTGGACAGAGAGAAATGAAAATTAGAACCTAATGTTAAAAATAATGTCATCTATATACAAAAGTCTGCACCAGTGAATTAAAAATAACCTTGTGAGTCATAGGGGAGGGGAATAAGCGGAAAAGGGGAGGGAGGGAGGAATGAGAGGATACCAGGGATGGGATAACCATTGAGATGTAACAAGAATAAATTAGTAATAAAAAATTAAAAAAAAAATAACCTTGTGAGTGACAATTGGGGCATTAAGTTGAGGAGTAGATTCCCTAATGTACCTTTTGTTCTATCTTCCCTATATATTTCTATATTCCCCCCTTCTTTCTTTTCAGCCCCTATCTTCAAACCTAAGAATGGAAAACAAGGGAAAGGGGAGACATCACTGAGTCTAACCTTGTTTTCTCTCTAAATAAGACCAATAATAACTTGTAACCAACTCCCATTGATAATAACCCTCTATAGCCTAAGAAAGCAACCAAAAACCTACTCGACCCCCCTTAAAAGAAATGGGGTGTTGCTCTCTTAGGGTTTCTTCAGGCTGATTGGGGATGAATAATACCTTTGTAGGGACCCAAATAAAATTGGGGAAATGGTTAAACAAGCTAGGAACACCATTTGTGATCCAGTTTCTAAATGTTGAGAAATTCCAGGCTTATTTAGAGTCCTGTGTGGGACAGTCTGAAATACTGGACCAGCTGGGATTGGAAGCTTTCTTCGAAGCTGTCCTGGGAGCTGTCTTGTTCTGATGAGGAACAGCAATTGAAGCACTTGGTGCTGGAACATGAAGGATGCAGGATGTCAGTGTCTGGTTCTTTTGTTCTGAAAGCATATGATTTCTCACAAGTATTATACAATCCTAAAATTATAAGTGTATAAGGTATGTGTGATGCACAGAACAATTAAGGCTGGTTTTCTGCTCTTTGTATGAGCGGGAAAAAAGACATCTGTAAATCTTCATTGATGCCATAAGAAGAATGACATCTAATGGTAATTCACTGGGGTTCTGTAGCCAACAAGAAGCATTGTCTATGCCTAGACACTCATGTCTCAGCCAGCCTCAGAGCTCTTCCCATATAGTGGGATTAGTAATATAAATTACCTGCTTGTTCTGCAACTTAAATTCTTCACATCTCATTTGATATCCCCCTCCCTCATTCACTCCCAATTCCCCCTCCCTCCCTCCCTCACCCCTACTCCTTCCATCCTTTAATCCCCAGAAAGGCGAGCCATCCTCACCTAACATCCGACCTCGTCTCCTCTGTACTACCTGTAACCTCTTTCTCTGTAGCCTGGCGAGGCTGCCCTGCCAGGGGAAAGTGATCAAAGTTCGGTGGCCAGAATGCATGTCTGAAGTGGTCCCTACTCTCCACATGTGGGATCCACAAGCAGACTGTGCTACTACCTCTGAGCAGTGAGTCCAGGTCCACATCATACATGGTCCTTGGTTGATGTTTCAGTCTCTCCATTGTAATGTAGTTATCCTGTATTATGTGGCTAATATCTGCTTAAGAGACAGTATATACCATGTGTGTCTTTCTAGGTCTGGGTTACCACATTCAGGATGATCTTTTCTAGTTCCATCCATTTGCCTACAAATGTCAAGATTTCCTTGATTTTAATAGCTGAATATTATTCCATTGTGTAAATGTACCACAATTTCTGTATCCATTCTTCAGTTGAGGGACATCTAGGTTGTTTCCAGATTCTGGCTACTACGAATAAAGCTGCTTTGAACACAGTTGAGAAAATGTCCTTGCTGTATGGCACTCTCGGCATACTCAGGTAAGCAAGTTTATTCCTTCTCAAGTCTCTGATGGAGTTGAAGACCAGGTAGCTTAGTTTTACAATGAAACTTAGATGTTTAGAGGTTAAGATGTTTTTAGGGCTCGATAGATGTTTTAAATTGATAATGACAAGGTGTGATGGAGATTGATTTACATTCAGAATTTTAGACACACTGAGATAGGAAAGATGTTTTCTTCAAGGTTGTCAAACACAAATAGCCAAAACACTAAGAATGTAACATTTACATAATTCCTGATTGTGTCTTGGTTCTTCTTGCTATAGGTAGTTTATTGTGTATATGTGTAATAATATAAGTGTATATATAAAAATAAAAAATGTCTAATTAATAGAAAAAAAGAAAAAATGGTGTCATAACCACACTTCAGGGAAAAAAATCTGAAGCTGTTAAGTGTCTATCAGTGTACTCAATTTCCTCTGTTTCTCATGACATGAAAAAGTAAATTTTATAATAGTGTAAAAGAAAATTAGCCTTTTGTTTGTTAGTAGCAGTAGAGAGGAAGTTTGCAATGGATTTAATATCTAAAAATAACCGTCAGTTTAATATTCAATAGAAATATATGAGTTCCTTTTATTGGTTGTCTAGCATTTTCTCTGTTATTGGTTTTAACTAATCACTGCCTGGTTAATCTTGCTTTTGTGACTCACTGTATATATATTAGAATAATGTAAAACCAAACACTGACGAGAGGCTCGACGATTATTTCTTACCAATACAAAGTATAGCATTAACATTGGGCATGGTTTGCTTGCACTAAATTCTATTTTTTTTTTTTTTACTGACTCAGCCATCTCTGCAGCCTAAATTCTATTTTTTTAATGCACAAAATTCATATTTGCTGCAGCCACAGAGTGTGATGTTCACATTGACAAAGGAAGCTCTGATCCCCTCTGCTTTGAATAACTAGTCTTGGCTATACTGGCTTTTATTTGCTTGGGTCGTGAAGATTTAATAATTTAACAGTAGGTCATTGAGGTTCTATTGTGTCATCAAATAATTATAGAATTTGTATTTTATCCATGGCAAAAACCACCCTGGTAGCCCAAATTCCTCTGCTTGTCTCGTAGCTTACTGTTTACTGCTACTCTTCCTCGACATGTTTTCCCACCATGAAAACTAACCCACTCTAAGTCCTTCTTGAAAGAAAACCAACTGCTCCCTTGCCAAGCCTTTCATTATGCAGCTTCCCTCCTTCATGAATTATGATCTAGCAGTAGACTCGAGGACAGCACAATGCTTTGAAGTGTACTGCTAATTTGATTAATACACATTACATCCTGTTATGATGCACTTTGCCTTTTGCATGTTAAGTGGAAAATGCAGAGTGGGTTGCATTTGTGTTAGAGACACAGCATACTGAGTGGTCAGCACTGAAAGTGGTTTGGAGCAAGCACTGTACCATTTTAAGTATGAGGGGTGTTATTGTTTGTAGGTTAATGGTAACTATGTAAAAAAATGTATGCTTTATCACAATTAA
Source organism: Acomys russatus (assembly GCF_903995435.1). Classification (NCBI taxonomy): domain Eukaryota; kingdom Metazoa; phylum Chordata; class Mammalia; order Rodentia; family Muridae; genus Acomys; species Acomys russatus. Next base: position 3,174,966 of record NC_067166.1, on the reverse strand, counting down.
GGTGTCAGTAAAATACTAAAACGTTTGATACAGCTGATTCTAAAATTCTGTTGGTTCTTAATACTGTTGTGTAGATATATTTATAATGTAATTAATGCAGATTTACATCTATGCTTGCAATCTACATAAAGTACAGGTTCCAAGTCCATCCCAACACATTGTGAAATCAAAGGGTACGAGGCTGTTCTGTAGAAGGAGGAACATAATTTCATGCTTGCTTCTGGAAGAAAATAACCAAATTGCTATTTTCCATAATAATAATTACTTTTACATGTGTCTTCAGAGCCTTGGAGTGCCTGAACGAGAGGGAAAAAAATAAATCTTACAACCATATTTGTCCAGAGATTGTCATATGACCTCAACCCAACTTTAGTCTCCAAAGCACTCTGAAGTGTTGGGTTGTGCCACTCTTGTTCTTGCCTAAAGTAGATACTGATTGTCTTATGCCTATATGAAACAGTATGTGCAACAAAGCATGGATTTTATGAATATCTTATGTCTTAACTTTTACAGTCATGTATACAACTATCTTTCCATTTGGAATGTACACGTTTATGGTTGCAAAATTGTTTTGCCTTCTATTTAACTTTTCCCAATGATTAATGGTGTTTACTAGAGTGTACAGTGGCTAAAATGAGCTTAATTCATCTTAACTAATTTCACTGGATCTTTTTATGGTTACACAAGGTATACTGAATCCTGACCCCAAACTATCGGATTAACCTCTTGACAATCTTAAAATTCATAACTATTTTCTATTGGATCATATCTTCTAGAAGCTAAAGAAAAGCATCAAGTGCTTCATATTTTATTTCACCATGGGAGTCTGGTAATAGTATCTGCCCACTTTTGTGGAGTAAAGTCAGAAAAACGAAAAACAACACCCATCCTTTTCATAAAACGAAGATGTTTATATTTAATCTTAATGCTATACTTAATCTTTAAATGTGGATGGAGGAGAACTTGGTCAGTGTGCTTTCACCTGATTCAGGCCATCTGTTATGTAGTTACAGAAGAATCTGTGCAACAAGGAGCTCTTCAAATAATTCAGACATTGAAGCACAATATTTCCTAGATATTCAAATGTAGGACATATGAAATTGGGATGAAACAGTACAGAGTGATAGTTCACAAAGTGTCACTGTGTTTTTATGCCTACTTCTTTCATCAAAATCATTTCTATAAATTTGGAATCATTTTTTAATCTTCACACAACCGGCTTTTATCACTATGATGGTTACTATTAAATTTTTACAATATGTTTATAATATTTTAAGCATTATCTACAGTAAGAAACTTTAAAATGTCATCATACACACATGAAAATACTCATGTACTCTCTCTCTCTCTCTCTCTCTCTCTCTCTCTCTCTCTCTCTCTCTCTCTCTCTCACACACACACACACACACACACACACACACGTAAACCAAAGCAAGTCTTTCTTAGCCAGTGTTAGCCATTAAAACACACCATGAATGCTGACTTCTTTATTCTTCTTGGCCTAATGAGATATAACACATGTGTTTCTCTACTATCCTTGACCATTTCTCATCAACTGTGATAACAATGTTACTTCCAACACAAATGCCATTTTATTCTATCAATTTTCTTTGGATTTGGAGATGAGTTCTTTTTTCATTTAGAATTTAAGCCTTAAAATCATAACATTTTGTTTTAAACTGACAATTGTTGGTCTCTGTAACATTGTATTCTTTTCTTTATTAAGCATTTGTAGATTATATAGTATTGTTTTAGTATCTTTCACAACATGTCATCAGAAAGGTTGCCATAGATCTTGTAAATTGTTGATATCATAGAAAAGTGACTTTACCTACCAATGCACACTTAAATAAATGACCTATCTGAGATACTGTAAGAATTTAATATTTGGAAGCCACAGATCAATATGAGTCCAATTTCATCACCTTTTCTTTTCCCAAGAAAGATCATATATAGCATAGCATATTTTTGCTTTGATCAACAATTCATCTGCTTGAAATGTGACATGTGGTTAACCTTTTCCTTGTAGCCTACCTAAAGCCTAAAAAAAGAAATGAGCTGATGTTTTTAGTAATGTAGAAGCAGAAAACAGAAAAATAAATGGAATAATTCTAAAAGATAATGTGAAAGTGTCAATCTAATAAGAACAAAGTAGATGCATCCAGGAAGCATTCAGAATATTCAGCTGAGAAAGACCCAACCTCTGTACGATAATATATTCATGGAAATGGAAAATGGAAATTTTTCTGACCTCTTTTCTTTAGACATACTGGACTGACACATAAATGTCTTTATGAACCCCTACTTTGCATTTGCTGTTTGAAACAGGAGGAAAGGATGAGGCATCACAAAATGCAATGCCATGGATACAGTTGACAAAATACCCAAAAGTATTTTTTGTAAATATCTGCTATTACATAAGATTTATCTCCTGTGTGCATTCTCAAACACAAGATGCTATTACTGTAGCTCATAATAATCCACCTCCAAATTTTTCTCTGACTTAGTGAGACTCACCCAAGGAATAGTTATAAATGTGTGTGATTATTTTTAAAACTTTAGGGAAAGAAAATGAAGTATTGCATTAATTATGCCTAATTTCTAATTAATTATAATATCTTTCTGCCATTTCCTCCCTTTGCACATGCCTGTCAAGACATTTTCCCCAAAACAATAGTTTAAGTGTATGAGATCTGCTACTGCACTGTAAGTTAACATTTTAGTTATTAGGGTGAAGATGAACTCTGACATTACCTTGTATTGTCTAGAGAGGTGTCTCAGTTCTTTCGGATTGATACTGCCTAGAAAGCATTACATAAATAAGTTACAATTTTGTATTAATTTAAGTTTTTCTAATAGTCTCATTTTGAAACATTAAAATTACCAGGTGAAATTATCTTTAATCACATTTTTTGTCTAGTCCGTCACAGCTAAATATTGTGGCTTGAAAATATGATCATCACAAAAGTTTAAGCATATATTTTACAATGAAATCTTCAGAATGCAATGCACACTTTGTACTTAACAAAGCCTCTTAGTTTGGGCCTACTCATAGTCTCCCTGCTAAGAAGCCGAAGTAGCTAAAAGCCCTTGTTTGGACAGCTCAGTTCTAGACCATTCTATTCTGAATGGCTTTGTGTTTGAAGGGGAACCAGGAAAGAGGTAACAAATCAAAATTTCAAGGTTAAAAATCAAATTTGGGGTTACTGATGGAAGGACAGAAAATCCTTGCCAGCGTGAGGAGATTTATGTCCTTCCTCCTACATCCTTTTCAAATTTCCTATCGATCGTTTTTCCCCAGGGTGAAGGAATCAGGAAAAGAGAATTTCCTTTCATGGATGTGGGTCCCATCTTGACTGGTGTGGTTGGCTCTAAATCCATTAGCATTAATACTCTCTGTAAGAAGCTTTGGATAAGTAGCTTTAAAACTCTGGATGATAAACAAAGAAATAGATTTTCCTGGAGGAGGGTGAAATTATCAGAAGACAGGAAGTAGCCAGAGGTGCCGAGTCATGGTACATAAGGTTGTGTCTGAAAACACAGGGATCCAGGGTTCATTGGAGTTATCTCCCCTCCTGCTGTTGATGCTGTTTTCTCTCTTCTGCCTTCCATGAATGGGAGCTTCGCTGGCCTTGCCCCAGCTGCTACACAAGTGAGCCTGAGGTAAATTAAATAAAGTCTTAGTGATCATAGTCACTCAAGGGGTGAAGGCAGCTTGAATCCAATAGCCCAGCACTTGCCAGATTTCAGAGTGCATAGAAAGCAGGAGAATGAAGATTCTGGTGAGGAAATCAGAGTCAGGGGGACAGGAGCAAGTCTGAAGGGGTCAACTTCTCCCATGATGCAACTGGTTCTGGGAAAGCATTCTGGACAGCAGCCTTAATGTTTAAGATTTTAACCCTCTCTGCACCTTCTCAATTAGGTTTTTAAAAAAAAGTGTATGAAAAATAGCTGGTGCTGGGCTGGAGACAGGGATCCCTAGGTAAGACCACTCGCGGTAAAGCCTCACATCCTCAGTTAGATATCTGTAACCTACAGAGTGGAAGGAGACAACACACTCCAGACTTTATCCTCTGACCTGTAGACAGCATGCACACACACAGAAACAATAAAAGTAAATAAACATAAAAAGTTAATAACCAGTGTTTCATCACCAGTAATTTAAAACAGAAGAGAGCCTAGACCTGGAATGACCCAAGTGCTAAACCCTTTATAAAACTTCCACATGGGGATAAAATTTTGGACCCACTGATTTATTCCAATGCTAGTTATATCACTTCATGTGTGTGTGTGTGTGTGTGTGTGTGTGTGTGTGTGTGTGTGTGTGTACACAAAATTGTACTAGACATGATGGCTTATGCTTTTATCCTAGCACTTGGGGAGACAGAGCCAGGTAGATCTCTTGAGAGTTTGAGGCCAGCCTGGTCAACACAGTAAGCTCCTGGACAGGCAGGGATATGTAGAAAGGCTCTGTCTATAAAGAATATAATACAACATTATTAATTTACTTATGTACGTTTGTGTTCATAGAGGTCAGAGGAAAACCTGTGGGAATTTAAATGATTCTCACCTCTCACCACATAGGTGACTGAACTCAGGTCAGCAGGCTTGGAAGCTGGTAGGTAGCTTTACCCACAGAGTCATCTACCCTACCCTCAGATGGGATTATTTGCCTTTGTTATCCCATAAACTCATGTAGGTGTTTCTGGCTTTGACCTCCTGGTTGTCCTGCATCTTGAATGTTAATCTCACAGGTGTGTGTGTGTGTGTGTGTGTGTGTGTGTGTGTGTGTGTGTGTGTGTCACAACGTCTGATTCCTCTCCCAAATCTTATTTGTATGGGACCTTCTTTCTGTCCTCTACATCTTATTTATTATTTTATAATATCTTTCTCCTTCGTTTCCCTCTGGGTAGTCTCCTTACATAGAACTCCTGGTATGTTAGTTTACTTTTCATGTAGGTCTCCCTGACAAGCTACAAACTTTGTTCCTATTCTCCGGCACTCTTTGCAGCTCAATATACCTCAATGTACAGCTGTTGACTCCCATTTAGAAACCTGCCTCTGTCCATCTACCTGGCTTCCAGTAGGATTCTGTCACACAAGTAATTATTTATCCAATAAATGTTGAGCAGAAGTCTTGTGAACCAAGATCCATGTATTTTAGGAAATGTGGATGTTATGGAGAGAATTTAGGATATTATTATAAAGTACCACTGAAATTTACACTTACTCCCCACCCAAAACCAGTGTTAAGTTTCCAGGAATTAAAGGTCTCAAGTCACTTAAGAAAATCTTTCTTAGGAGAACTTAAAACCATAAAGTGTCCTTAACATTTAAATATGCATCATTTTAGAAAAGGGAGCCCTCTTCCCCCAACATCTGGCCTCAGCTTATCAAGTCCCATCTGTACTTCCTATAACCTCTTCCTCTGTTGCCTGGCAAGGCTGCCCTGCCAGGGGGAGGTGATCTAAATTCGGTGGCCAGAGTGCATGTCCGAAGGAGTCCCTACTCTCTACATGTGGGATCCACAAGAGGCTGTGCTTTAAAAATGTTTTTATTATTTTAAAGGTTCACTGACAATGAGACAGATTAACTCCTGGCAACACCCAGCCTACCTCAAAGAGGATGATGAGCATCAAAGAACCTCCTAGTGGAGACGGCTTCAATGTGGCAAACAAGACACTGGGGAAAATGTGCTCACAAGCTTGGATGCAGGCAGAGTTGACAGCCAAATTCTGCCAAGATGGGGTGAGCAGGTCCTCGAGGGCTCCTGCCTCACAAATATGTGGGTCAAGATGTATTGGGCCAGAAGGCTGAAGAAGATGCTCTAACATTATAGAGAGTTTGGGGTGACTGTTCAGGTAACAAACTGTCTCTGTCATCTTCTCACTTGGAAAGCTACTGACCTGCACTCCCGGCATACTCAGGTAACCAAGGTTATTCCTTCTCAAGTCTCTGATAAGATTGAAGACCAGGTAGCTTAATTTTACAATGAAGCTTGGTTGTTTAGGGGTTAAGATATTTTTAGGTCTAGATAGATGTTTTAAGTTGATAATGACAAGAGATGATGGAGATTGATTTACACTCTGAATTTTACATGCACCAACATAGGAAAGATGTTTTTCTCAAGGCTGTCAAATACAAATAGTCAAAACATTAAAATTATAACATTTATATAACTCCTAATTGTTTCATGGTTCTTCTTGCTATAGGTAGCTTATTGTATATATGTGTAATAATATAAATGTACATGTAAAAAATTAAAAATAATAATACATAATAATAAATAAAAATAAATAAATGAAAGAATGTAACATTTATCTAATTCCTGATTGTGTCATGGTTCTTCTTGGTATAGGTAGTCTATTGTATATATGTGTAATAATATAACTGTATATGTAAAAAATTTTTAAAGTTTAATAAATAAAATAAAAATGCATTACTTTAAAATGTCAAATAGCACACTATTGCTGACTGTAGTCACTAGAGCATTCATTAGCTCACTGTAATTTATTTATCCTTTTTAACCGACACTTTTTGCCCTTTGAATGTCCTCACCGTAACCACTTCAGACACGTTCTAGTAACCACCATACTAGACCAGACCTTAATCAGTTTAACTTGCATGCATACGAAACATAAATGACATCCTGTGATAATTGTTCTGTACTTGGGTTATTTCACTTAACAATACTTTTCAGGCTCAGCCATGTTGTTACACGTAACAGACTTTCCTCCCATTCGAAGACTAAATAATACCACAGGGAGTATATTTACATTTTAATAAGCTTGATTTCTCTTGTTCCACATGTAAATGTTTATCAAATTATCACGTTGCATTCTATTGGTATTTACAATTACTTTTTTAAATAAAAAAGACCAGGTGAGGGGATTCGTGCATCAATTGGCGCGTTGAAACACAGTTGCCATCAGGATGGCTCAACAACAGGAATTTCGAGGCAAGCCTCGAGGAGTGGGGCTGGCATAGTTTAACACAATTTCAAGCAGAGAGTGGGTGAGTATGTGACCAGTTGTTGCAACACAGCCAGGAATGGAGTCCTATAAGGAGAACTCTGAGTGCTCGCGGGAACACTCCATGGGAACAGGGCAAAAAAAAATCTTGCGGAATGTTCTCGGAACACATTCCCATGCTCCCTCCACGTGCAGCAGAGAGGTGTGGGCTTATTTCACATTACTTGTTACCGTCAAATAGACTGCCATTGTATGCTTCCACGAAAGAACATGACTTTGTCGTCCTCGGCTTATCTGTGTTGTTGTATACAGCTTGAAATCAAATGAGCTTTACTCGTTGCTTTTCTCGACCCTTTGAGTGTAAACTCTCCCCTCCTCTGAATGAAGTTGGCTATTGCACGAGACTTTAGTCCACCACGTTCATCTGCTCCTTCCTCCCAGGCCCTTCAGCCTCAGGAGCAATGACAAACAATGTGAGTCTTCAAAGACCCCAGGCAACTCCAAACCATAGCCACAACCCACGCCTCATGAGCTTTTCTGCTACTGAGACTTAATTAAACTCGTCAGTTGGCCACTGGATCGCCTGTCTTCCAGAAACTAAAAATGAAAGTGTCCTGTGATCGTTATTGATGAGTCTCTTCTAGGTTGGTTGTGTAATCTGGCCCATGATGACCAGTGCTGATCACCCTAATGGGCACTGTTTAGAAAAGCCACAGATATTTAACAGTCATAATATTTTTTTTTAAAGATAGGCCTCGTGGAGCCGAGACTGCATTCAAATTCCCTATGAAGCCAAAGACAGCCGTGAACTCCTGATCCTCCAGCCTCTACTTCCTGAGTCCTGGGGTTTAATGCACATATCACCAAACCTGGCTTGTGCAGTGCTGAGCCTGAAACCCAGCGCTTCATGTGCGTTAAGCAAGCGCTCTGCTAAGTGAGCTACATCAGAACCCTGGACTCAGATTTGTAGCTGAGTGAAATCAGACTTATAATTTCCATTTTTCGGCTGTGATTCTGTGATCCGGTGTCTTAAATAGAATACCCAGCATTCGGTGGGTCATTTTGCATGATGGGTATATATAGTACCAGAATATTTCATTGCCAGAACACTGGCATTTATTTTCACAGTTATTCATACATTCTCTGCTTCAGACACACAGATATATGATATATATGAAGGATTTAAGTGCCTCCAGTTGACATTCGTCATTTTTCCTCTTTGCTTCCCCCAGATGGGTAAGAAGATTTACATCTGTGAAATGTTCCTTTAGCAGAGATAAGTAAGATTTTTGTGGATAACAATGTACAATCGAACCATTTCTCCTCCTAATCTCTCGCTGACTCATATCCATTATTTGTCCTCTGTCCATTAACATTTACCAGCAATAATCTGCATCAGAGCCATGACACACTTTCTGAATAAGCGAATAACCTGTTTCTTTCCACACAACACAACTTGTGGCCTCATTAATATAGCTCTAGAATAATTAAGAATATCTAGTGTTGAATAAGGTCAACTAATGTATAAAATATAAAATACTCTGGAGCCATGTGTACTGACACATTGTGGTACCAGAGGCTCTCTGCCTTCTTAGTGTGTCTATGGTTCAGTTCAGAAGACCTGCTTGATAGAACTGACTGCGCTTCAAAGAACATAAGCATAATTTGGGAGAAAAAGGAGAAAAAATTTTAAACTGTGGAAAATAAATGTGAGTAAAATCTCTGTAAGTTTAAAATAGCAGCCAACACAGATGTCTTTTGCCAATGCCTTA